>NW_012123709.1:1071730-1090125 GCF_000951035.1 Colobus angolensis palliatus
AAAAAAAAAAAAGAAAATCTGAATACATCTATGACTTCCTAAATGCAAAATTTGTTTGAATATGCTCAGTAAATACAAATTGGTCAATGCTTTGGAAGGAAAGAACAAGAGATGTCAGTTTAGATTTGAAGCTAGAAAATGAGACACATTTATTTAGTGATAGTCATATGGTTCTCACACAGGGAGAGCTAAATTCTGTAACACCAAAAATTTTCTTATAAAAATCTCTATTTTCATTAAAACAATAATAGAAAATTCTAAAAAATTAGAAAAGGAGAAAAAAAATCACCGTTTTATTTTTCTTTTAGTTCCCTCTATTCTCCTTTACCCCATAATTTACCATATCATAGCATATATATAGCACCTTGACACTATGACATTTTGGACCAGGTAATCTTTGTTGCAGGCAGCTTTTTGTGCACTGTAGGATTTTAGCAGCAATCCTGGTATCTACCCACTAGATGCCAATAGCACCCCGGCCCCAGTGTTAGCCATCAAAAATGTGTGCAGACATCACCAAATGTCCCCCAGGCTATAAAACTGTCCCCAGCTGATAACCCCTGATACATAGTATTCTGCCTTTTTCTCTTATATAAGTAGTAGTTTTCCATGATGCTATACTATCTTCATAATGAAAACAAATTTTTAAAGAGACTTTGATAATTATCTTTTCTATTTGAATAATCAAAAGTGAAGTAACCTGTGTATATATGATGAAGATGTCTCAGCAAAAATACTTTGGAGAAATATGGCTGAACTAGCTCACTTTGACTTTTTACCTGAGAAGCAGTTTTTATTTCACGGGAATGCTGATAATTTGGAGATTTTAATTAAAATGACCTATTATGTTAGTCATAAATAACTCCTGACAGTCTTTGCCTAAGGGGAAAAATCCTGCTGTTTAAAAATTTGTCAACCAAAGGAAGCAACCTAACAAATGTGGGATCTAAGCAGTCTACTAGAAACACATGGCATTAAATGTTTATGGGATGGAGTATGAAGCTATTTACATAAAGCCTAATTAAATTTGTGTGTTATGCAGTACAGTGTTTTGCAATATTTGTTTCCCTAATTGGGATGAGGCAGGCATTTCATAGTTGCTGGGGTTTAAAAAATTATAATTTTAGTATTGCCAGCCTCTTCTTGTCAGTTTTTCATGATGGGGATTATAAAAGGGACAAAAGAATATATTGTGATGAGGATAAGGGAAAATACATTATCAAAAGAAGTCTAACTCAAACTCTATGATATGCCCACAATGATCGTTCATGCAGACAGTCTCTATAGTGCTGTAGCCATATCTATAAGTAAGTGCTCTCTTCTCTCTAGTTCTAACAACTTTAAAATGAAAAACAAATGTTGTTTTTTATAAAAATACTTCATCGAAAATAAAAAATTAGTAATCTTTTATGAAAACATTTCATAGACAGTTAGGGCATATTTTAAAAAATCAGACCCACTGTGAGAAAACAAAATAAATAATTTACTTGGTGATTTTATTAAAAATTCTCCAACTGAAAATGTGCCTCCTAATAAGGGTATTAACTGTGGTGAATCTGTCTAATGAGTACCAGTGAGAATAAGAGACCAAGTTAAGGTAAGAAGAATTGAATTAATTTGCCTTCTTGATTTCCCCAGGTTATTGGAAGTAGTGAGTTCTATGTTGTCACTTCGTGAATCTGAAATGTCTGAGTAAAGGACAGTCTCAGGTCCAAAGCCAACCACCACTACCAATGTCTCGAACCCGCCCAACGATTCCTTTGTCTAAATACAGCCGCTCTGTGTATGTGCAGGACACTCTACTATCCAGGCTGCCGTTTGTCTGCCAAGGTTAAGTATCCAGCTCATAGATTATTGAGAAGTTTGGTTTCTTCTCCCTCCACCTGCTGCCTCCTCCCTGGCAACTCTTTTGCTTATTTGTATCTCCTTAAAGAGGAAGGGGAAAAGATGCCAAAAGAAACTCAATTAACATAATTTGGCTACCTGTTACCTCTGGCAAAAATATTCACGGGATTGAAAATTAAAGTTAACTGACAAATTCACTATGTACAAATGATTTCTATACCAATTACTGGTTTTATCTGTAAGGCTAGCTAAAGATGACGTACATTTAGGGCAAAGGAAGAGATATCAAAAACTTGACTTTAGTGTGAGCAATTCAAATTCTGATTTGCTGAACCAGCTTCATTCCAAATAGCCATGAGTAGACAGAACTTCTAAATCAGGCATATAGAAAATAAGGTAGTCTTCCTGGTCAGGTATAACATGCCAAGCAGGAAACGGCCAAATGGATGGATATCCACTTCAGAAAAAGAGATCTGGTTAATAAAGACCACGGGTGTTACTGTAGTCCTAGCTACTAAGGAGGCGGAGGCAGGAGTATTGAGTGAGCCTAGGAGTTTGAGGTTACAGTGAGCTATGATTGTGCCACTGTACCACTCCAGCCGAGGTGATGGAGCAAGACCCTGTCTCAACAACAAAAAAGGTAAAAGGCATTAGAATGCATTTCATTATACATATTTTATCAGCATTAGATGGATATGATGCAAAATTCTTACTAACATTTTAATTATGTTTTTGTTTCAATAAGCTTTGATAATTATAATGACCGATTTAAAATTATCTTTACGTTAATAATATTTCCAAGAGCATGGGTTTTTAAATTTTATTTTATTTTATTGAGGCAGGGTCTCATTCTGTCACTCACACTGGAGTGCAGTGGCTTGATCATGGCTCACTGCAGCTTTGAACTCCTGGGCTCAAGCAATCCTCCCACCTAGGCCCCTCAAAGTACTGGGATTATAGGCGTGAGCCACTGCACCCAGCCAAAAACACAGGTTTTTATTTCCATCTGACATGAGGGGAAACCTGAGTGACTTCTCATTCCAGCCATTAAGGATGGGAGCCAGAATGACTACCAGCTTGATGGTCTTCCTTGGACTGCACTGGTCTGAATGCCACAGTGTCTAATCTATCCCATTCCTTCGTGATTAACTTTTGCCATTACAATAATATAAATAGATTTTGTTAGTTTACTTACCAATACATTTCCCTTTGTGCACCATGAGCTGATCAGGACCCCCCATATTGAAATACAGAACTTCACAAGAGCCAGGAGAATCTTCACTATTACATACAGAATACTGTCGTTCTCGCCTTAAAAACAAATTTGAACAATACGTTTGAACAATCATTTTTTTCTTTAAGATTAACATAGGAATGTTATAGATTAACATAGGCAAGAATGTCCCTCCGTTTTCTCCTGTTTGTTACTGTTTATTAGCCCACTCACAGTCTAACATCTGTTTCTACTGGGAATTGAGTGGGAGGTGCTAATGGGAAAGCCATTCGTTTCCCCACTTCCCATTGTCATCTTCTCCACATGAAAACCACAAACCCTTAACTCCAGGTCTGTGCTGCCCGATGCTGTGGCTACTAAAATAAAACTGAAAATTCAGTTCAAGTGCAGTAGCCACATTTAAGTACTCAATAGCCATACATGGCTAGTGGCTACTATATTGGACAGCACAGATACAGATCATTTCCATTATCAGAAAAAGTTCTACTGGTCAGCAGTGATTTAGATCAATTCCACATGTATCCCACATTGCTTCATTCCCATGCACATGCGCATCTGGAGAAAGCTGTAAAACAGAGGGGGTTGGAGCTGCCACAAATTCCTGGTTTCCAACTGGGCCTCCAGTCATTGAGTGCACATTCCTTCTCTTGCTTGTCTTTGGTACATATTCCCATCATTCCCTACCATGACTTCTCCAAAACACTTAAAACCCAACCTCTCCTCTCTTTCTTTTTTTATACTTTTTTTCTGGTGGGGAGCAATAGCTAAGAAACTAGATCATAATGCAAAAACAATAAATTAGGGGAGAGGGTGCAGGGAAGAGGTATGGGAGAGACCTCTCGATGGTCAGGATTGAACACTTATCAGAAACACTTTGATGAAGTGCGTGGACAGATCTCTAGAGAGACCACCCTCTCATTCTCAGCATGATTTTGACTTTTACTTTCACTGATTACATGATGCAATGAGGAATACAGTCCACAATTTCTATTGTTCCACCTATAAAGTTACTTGGCATTGGCACTATTCATTCTTTGTGGGTGACTTTGAGGAAGGATGGCTACTCCTGTCCTCAGTCCCATCCCCTACAGAGGTCTCCTCTGGAATCTTAGTCTATTAGTTAGTCCCTTTCTCCTGTATGTTCAATCAGCCCCTCTCTCTGGGCTCCCTCCCCCCAGCCTATAAATCTTTCTGATCCACACATTCCCCTCCCTCAACCCTGCACCACCCACCCCGTCACCCCTCATAGTCACACTCCTGCACTTGTTGTTTCCACTTCTGCACTATTTACCCCTCACACTATTGCAATGTCAGTAAAACTGCCACCTCCCTCCACTCGCTCTAAACCTGACTTTTTCCCTTGGCTCTCTAATTTTGGTTAGAGGCATAGTCATCCATTCTGTCTCACAGGTCACCTGTAAGTCTCCTTGGGCTCCTAGATCTGCATCTAATTGGTCTTCAAGTACGACCCTCTCCTCTCTGTTTCCCCTGCCCTATTTTTTTTCATCTCCAACTTTCTCCTGGACACATGCAATACTCTGTTATCATCTGGTCTTTCTGCTTCCAATCCTACACATCCTCTCTTTCCTTAAAACCCTCCCACACTGGTGACAAGATTATGTATTATGATACAGATATCTTACACCACACATATGTCCACATATTCTTTTTTTTTGAGATGGAGTCTCACTCTGTCACCCAGGCTGGAGTGCAGTGGTGCGATCTTGGCTCACTGCAAGGTCTACCTCCTGGGTTCATGCCATTCTTCTGCCTCAGCCTCCTGAGTAGCTGGGACTATAGGCGCCTGCCACCATTCCCAGCTAATTTTTTTGTATTTTTACTAGAGACAGGGTTTCACCGTGTTAGCCAGGATGGTCTCAATCTCCTGACCTCGTGATCCGCCCGCCTCAGCCTCCCAAAGTGCTGGGATTACAGGGTGAGCCACTGCGCCTGACCCATGTCTGCATATTCTAAACATCAGAAAATCACAAATACGTTGTAGTTCTGTTCAAATTTCTACTTCTAAAGTTACACGTGCAACTAGGAACACACTGAGATTTATGAAGAAAAGGATAAAAGGAAAGGTTCAAAATTACATGCCAGACTTAGTAACATAAATTATGCAGAAGCATCTCTGCATCAGCTCTGGTCTCCTCAGCAGATGGTGCTAATGGTCATTTTAGTCTAGGCCATCTTTCTGTTCTTTAGTTTACAATGTGTAAATGCTTGGTTTTAAGGTGTTTTAGAATGTGAATCACCCTATTATGACGCATAAGCACAAACACAATGAGTGTTGACGGCTGTAAGATTAAGGAATAATTAGTATTGAAGGAAAAGTAGACATAATCTTAAAAGTGAAAGTAAGAAAAGGACAAATGTGGTACATGCTGCATGGCACAGGTTGTACCAGAAACAATTCTGAAGGATAAAAAGCTAAATCACAGAGTTTGAAAAGAAGGAATAAAGAGACAAATGCAATGTCATCAATGTCTATTGTTTTCACCAAAAAGATTCATATATATTGGATGCTTATACTGTCTACTTGGGACTCATCAAGAACTGGGTTTGGAACAACCTTTTGAATTTGAATCCATTCATAAGTAAAACAGCTTCTGTACTCCAGCAGAAACAGCCATTCTGATGCAAACAAATGGTGTTCAGAAGTTATGACTCTGGTCTCATCATCAACGATCTATTCCAGACTATGGATGTTCATGAGGTTTGCAATATTACTACAATATTAGAAATATCACCCATGTTATCAGTTTTGCCAAGTAACTTTGGCAGTTCCCAACCTATATGGATGAAGGGTGTTTCAAATAAAATTACCAAATAGTATTAATCTAGGTCTTTAAAAAGAACAGAGAATTAAACATAATACAATTTTAGATGACTAAATTAGGCAGCTAGGAACTTGATACCCGAAAAAAGAAAAAAGGGTAATCTTTTTTTTTTTTAAAAAAACCAAGTGGCAAGAAGAGAGATGGCAATTTTTCAAGTGGGGACTTGAGAATTGGGCTACCATCCAAAAGATTGCTCTACCAATACGATCAGTGTGTAGATGAAGGGGCAGGATGGAAAAAGGATCTCATCTGAGACACAGGGGCAGGGATAGTCTCACCTTACTGCCTAACTCACCAAGATGCCACAGAAAATGCTAGCTTTAGGTCCCTTAATTTGAAACTCAGAGCCACTTTGTAGAGACAACATTAGTAAGAATTCCTGGTATTGTTTAATTTGAGGTAAACCAGTCTATGCCTCCATGGAACCAACCAGAGAAACTGAACAACAGAGGACCATGTCTGGAGAGACATATCGAGGATCCCCTCTCCCCTACATCTTTATACTTCGATGGTTCCCCAGTTTTTTTGCGGAGAGCGGAGACAATCCCATGTCTTATACCCTTAATGATCTCTTCTCTGTAAGGATGAGGAGCCAGCAGTTACCACACCTGGCTTTAGAATAGGGAAAACAAACTAGATAACCTAATCCTCCTGATGGTGGATATAAATAGGTGATACATTCTAGATTCTGGGCTACACTATAGTAATCGGCAAAGACAGCAAGTCTGAATATGTGAAGGTAATTTTCTACCATGAGCTATTTTATAGAGGTTTTTTTTGTTTTTAGTTTTGCTTCTTCTACAAAATTCAAATTGCCCACTTATCAGGAGCAACATCCTGGAAGCAAGGCAGGGGGTTAGGGGGACTATGTTTGCACTTCACAAATATAGCCTCACACTGAACTGTACACGTTGAAATGGCTAATTTTATGTTTTTTGATTTTTACCTTAATATTGGAATAAGTGAATCCTTCAAGGTGGGAAAAGAAGGCTTGAAGGATAGAAAATAAAGTTCTTCAACAAAGGCAAAGACTCATCAGTGAAAAGCCTTTGAGTATCAGGCCTTTACGTTCTTTCCATTAGAATAGTGAGTGGTTTTCTTTTCTCTCTTTCTCTTCTTTTCAGCAGTGAAAATCTTTTGTTAAATAAAACCTCACTGGTTTTTCACATACCCCACAGATCAAGAGAAGCAAAATTGCCCTGGTTAAAGTGGCTGCAGACTCTACGAACACCAGAAACACAGTGTCCCACTTTCCCTGTGTTGTCTTCCCTCCCTTACTCCCTCCCTGCATCAGATGTTTACCAGGCACCTACCATGTGTCTTCCAGGCACTGTTTCAGGCTTTGAGGAAAACACAGACAAGGGCTTTGCTCTCACAGACCTCACATTCCAAAACAAACAAGTGAACAACAATTTCAGCAAGTGCTAAGTGTTATGTAAAAAATAAAACAGAGAATTGGAGAGCAAGGGACAAAGCAGGGAAATAGGGTAGAGGGGGGCTCAGGAAGGCATCCCTGAGAAGGTTGCATTTGAGGGAGAACTGAATAAGAAGGAGCTCACCAAGCAAAATGCCAGAGGGAGAGTAGCCCAGGCAGAGGGGACAGCAGAGGCTCTGAGATGGGAAGGAGCTTTGTTGCCCAGGCTGGTCTTGAACTCCCGGGCTCAAGTGATCCTCCAGCCCTGGCCTCCCAAAGTGCTGGGATCACACACATGAGCCACCATGCCCAGCAGGCTATCTTTGATCTCAAAAACAAGCCTAACCTTGGATTCACCGTTTATAGTTAGCCACAAAAATAGAAATGTTTAAACTTAAAACAATCGTTTTTCATGTATCTGAAAAGACTTATTTATATCATTGATTTAATTCAAGCGTTCTAATACAATAAACATTTGTTAGATATTTCCTAGTGAAATTCTCTGACAACCTCAAACTCTGTTGCTTATTGGATGCCCAGATTCAAAAATAATTTAAATTGGGAAGGAGTTATAATCTTAAAAAGGAATGGTTACCAGAAACAGTATTTTTAAAAACTTTAGTTAACCCTAATAGTAGGTAAACATTAGTGTCAAAATGATTTCTGAACTGTCTTTTTAATAGTAGATAATTAGGGAAAGAACTAAAATGGTTCCTTCTAATAAACAAACTGTACAGAAGTTTATATAAATCTTGTTTGGTGACTAAAATGTTTCTTTTCATAGAAGCAAAGTGGTGATTTTAAGTTCTGCTCAGAGTCTCACAAGAGATAATTTAAACATACAATGAAGGCTGAAGTCCCCACACTATTTAGTAACCCACCCCACTCATAAATGGTTTCTGCACTAAAATTCCTTTCTGGTCTACAGGGGCCACAGCAAATAGAGAGCAAAGTCACAATTCTTCCGTGAAAAAGATATAGAACAAGTAGTATCTTTTAAGTGACCAGTGGTGACAGGGAACAGCCCAGGAGCCCACCTCAGTACTAGGGAGGGGATCCCTGGTAGCCAACTGGGGTTCCTGCTCTCATATAACAGATGTCCCACCTGTGCTCATTTTCAGGCACTCCTTACATCTGTAGTGGGACCTAATGCGTTGTAGACTGAAACACTGGATGATGATGATTCAAATGGAAGAAAATTTTTAAAATCACTTACTGAATTTAAGTTATTAAATGTTAAATCAAATCATACTAAGGCAAGTTTGTGATGGTTATAGGCTGTTATAAAGGGGAATGAGGCTGGGTGCGGTGGCTCATGCCTGTAATCCCAGCACTTTGGGAGGCCGAGGCAGGTGGATCATGAGGTCAGGAGTTCAAGACCAGCCTGGCCAACATAGTGAAACCCTGACTCTACTAAAAATACAAAAATTAGCTGGGTGTGGTGGCATGTGTCTGTAGTCCCAGCTACCTGGGAGGCTGAGGCAGGAGAATCACTTGAACCCAGAAGGCAGAGGTTGCAGTGAGCTGAGATCATGCTGTTGCACTCCAGCCTGGGTGACAGAGCGAGACACCGTCTCAAAAAAAAAAAGGGAATGAGCAACAAAACTAGATTCATGATAGATACTTGGAAAGTGTTAAATGCAATTTTGTTTCATATTGCTAAAAGTATACTTAATATATTGCTAATATATTAAGATATATAAGGTTTAAAAAAAGTTATTAAGACTATTGCCTTAAATTTCCATCAAATTTCACTACATCTTTAATGTAGTGAAATCCTTCTACATCTTTCATTCTCCCAGATCAGAAATCCCAGGGACTTACCTAGACCTTCCCGAGGAATTTGCCCGATGTTTACCATTTCCTACAAAGTCAGGAGAGCCTCCATGTAGAATGGCAGCTGTTCTGGGTCCTCCTGGGTCCTTCTTAGAGGTATGATCTTGGTTTGACAAACTAGCAATTTCCAAACGTTCCTAGAACAAGAAAAGTAAAACCTACTTTAGATGTAAGTCATAAATGGAAGACAATCATGGTACATAATTATTAATTCAGTATAGAATGCAAATTTTAAGCTGAATGTTTACAAGTGAAATAAAAGTGAACTCAACTTTTAATAGTTTAAAATAGCTAGAAGGAGGACATTGAATGTTTCCAACACAAAGAAATGATAAATGTTTGCAATGATGGATGTGTTAATTACCCTGATCTGATCACTATACATTATACGTATCAAAATGTCACTATATACCCCATGAATATATGCAACTATTATTTGTCATTAAAAAATAAAATTAAAAAAACGTTAATGCCTAAAAATGTACTGGCTCAAAAACTGAAGTCCAGGTTATGGTTTCAAGAAAATGTAAATTTTATAAATGAAAATGCTTAGAATCTTCCAACAGTGTAAAAAGTTAGGGAGAAGAGTAACAGGAGATGAACAGAAGAAGGGGGAATCAAAGAGAGGGTAGAGAGTGGCTGACAGGAAGGCAGGTCAAGCGTAAGACAGGAGCACTGGTGGAAACGGGGATCTCATCTTACGTTTCTACGCAGGTTTAGTTTCACATAGGGCAGTACACTTGTCTGTGGAAGTAATTATACAAGACAGAAAGAAAGGCATTATCAGTCCCATTTTAAGGGACAAGTAAAGTGAGTCACAGAGAATGTCACCTTGCCAAGGTCACAGAACGAGGCAGTAGAAAAGCTGAAGCTTTAAACCAGGAGAAGCTTGTTTGTGCTTCAGTGCCTCTTCCTGCTACCACATCGTGTCCCTTAAGTTTAATGCTATAATTATGTAAAAGAGAATGAGTAAAATTTTATGTGAATTTCTCCAAACATGTCTGACTGGTTTTTTGCTTGAGCTAGACTCAGGAAAAATAAAGGAAAAAGTACTCTATCCTTTTTCACCACTGTCTTTTAAATCTGCTCTGTTGAATAACTCTTTTTCATCACTGAATGAAATTTCAGGCAGCTCCATACGGCTTCTATGCCCTCTTCAGTACCAACAAATCATTTTATTTTCCAGGTATTAAGAATTCTTGATCGGGTGCGGTGACTCACACCTGTAATCCCAACACTTTGGGAGGCCATGGTGGTGGGTGCATCACTTGAGGCCAGGAGTTAAGGACCAGCCTGGGCAACATGACGAAACCCCATCTCTGCTAAAAAATACAAAAATTTGCCAGGCGTAGTGGTACACGCCTATAACCCCAAATACTTGGAAGGCTGAGGCACAAGAATTGCTTGAACCTGGGAGGTGGAGGTTACAGTGAGCTGAGATCATGCCATTGCACTCCAGCCTGGGTAACAGAACGAGACTCTGTCTCAAAAAGAAACAATTTTAGTCCAAGTTAATTATTAAAGCCGCAATCTTTTTCCCTCCCTCATTTGATAAATTATAGTAATTATGTAAGTCTAAATCATCTACCGACAACATAAAACTCTAAATTTTGCCACCTATTTGGGGAGTCTGAAATACACGGTGAATATTTATTTATTTCTAGTGCTTCATTTTATTTTGTATTACTGATAGTAACACAGATGTCATCAGTGGAAATAAAAACACTTTGTTTTGCAAAATATAAATTATTTTATTATGATAGAGTTGATAGGGTACCTGCTTAGCCATTTCTTTCCTTTTTTTCTCTTCTTTTATCTCTTCTTTCCTTCTCTGAATCTCATGTAGGATTTCACGTTGCTGAAATAAATGAAACCATCATCAAAAGGCAATCTCTGAAACCTATACAACATATAAATTATGGAACTACAGAAAAATCTTTTAACTTTCAATAATTCAAACCCTCTTTTCCTAAGAGATCTGAAAATACAGCATCTCAGTACAAACTGCAGTTCTATCAGTTTTATCAGAGTTCTTATGCAATAGGCATTCCCATTTAAACAGGTTTGAGAATGTGTGGGGAGGGGCATTTACTCCCCATTCTTCATGTTTCCATGTGCAGGAGACTTCCACTACAGCAACACTGTTGGCCTCTCACTTCTTCTCACATTTGTCTTAGCCCCTCCTGTTTGATATCCGTCTATCTGCAGAGAACAAGCACTTGTGCCTGCTCTCTGCTATGGGGATCCCGGTCAGCTTGGTGAAGGTGGGCTGAGCAAGCCTCAATGCCTGGACCTGGGGTGGCCATGGCCCAAGTACCACATCTACCTGCCATTCTTTAATCACCTGCATTTTCCAATCAGCTTTCTCAATGTTAAAAGTGGTGTTTTGATCTCTATTTTGTATTATTCCTCTAAAATTCCAGACTATAAATATCAAAACTATTAAGAGATTCACCAAAAACCATAATAGCAATAATACAACATGTAAAAACATACCTCAAACTTATAGGTAGCTATAAGCAGTATGTCAAAACAAAATTTTTAGCTAAATAATCACTATCTTCTAATAAAAATTAGCCTTCCTAACAACAAGGACAATAATAAAAACTACAAACTCCCAGCAGGGCGCAGTGGCTCACACCTGTAATCCCATCACTTTGGGAGGCCAAGGTGGATGGATCACAAGGTCAGGAGTTTGAGACCAGCCTGGCCAACATAGCAAAACCCCATCTCTACTAAAAGTACAAAAATTAGTCAGGCATGGTGGTGGGTGCCTATAATCCCAGCTACTCAGGAGGCTAACGCAGGAGAATCACCTGAACCTGAGAGGTGGAGGTTGTAGTGAGCCAGTATCATACCACTGCACTCCAGTCTGGGCAACAGAGCAAGACTCTGTCTCAAGAAATAAAAATAAAATAAAATAAAAATAATAATAAAAAAGAACTACAAACTCCCAACAATAACTAGGCTACACACTTAAATAGAAAATAAGTAACAAAATCAATGGCACCTAAAAAAGACAGTGTTAATGTAAGCACAGGATAAACAAAATGATGCAGAAACAAAATAAAATGAAAAGAGAGGCATAAGAACCTAAGAACAAAACGCTAAAAGTAACTTTAAGAAACAGTAATATCCAGAAAATTAGAACGCCTCACCAAAAGATAAAAATAGATATACAAATGGTGCTGGGCACGGTGGCCCATGCCTGTAATCCTAACACTTTGAGAGGTCGAGGCCAGAGGACTGGTTGAGACCAGGAGTTCAAGACCAGCCTGGCAACATAGGGAGATCTTGTCTCTACAAAAAAATTTTAAAATTAGGTAGGTGCAGTGGAGTACACCTGCAGTCCCAGCTACGCAGGCGGCTTAGGTGGGAGGATCCCTTGAGCTGCAGTGAGCCAAGATCGCGCCACTGCACTTCAGCCTGGGCGACAGAGCAAGACACTGTCTGAAAAAAAAAAAATCCAAAAAACAGAAAACAAAAACAAATAGTACGGGTTGGAAAAAGAAACAATCCTGGATGGGAAGTCTAAATACTGTGAAGATAACAATTCTTCCTAAATAAATATGTAAGTTTTTTAAAACTCAATAGAAATCCCAGGAGGTTTGTTTTGTTTTGACTCTGGGAAAGCAATTCTGTAGATCTTCTGTAAGAATAAATGGGTGAGAATGGTTGAGAAACAAAAACAATGGAAGACGAAGGGATGGGGAGGGGTAGGCTTGACTTGTCAGATATTAAAACATTATAAAGATATAATAATTCAAAGAGTGTGGTAGAGATTCAAGAAAAAACAGATGAGTTGAACAGATCATTGACAAACAGAACCTAGTATAGGTAAGCAGTTCAGATGCACTTGAGAACTGTGTTTGCAGCTGCCGCTGCACCAGCTATAGCTCCAGCAGAAGGAGAAGTGGGTAAGTAAGGAGGTCTCTATACTATGGCTTGTATAATACAAAGGAGACGGCTCACAAATCCACAGGTGGTAGAGCACCTGGCTCATTGTAACCTCTGCCTCTCGGGTTGAAGCCTTAGGCTACAAAAAGCCGCTTGCAAGACTGCATCTTCTACTGGAGGAGTGAAGAAACCTATCGTTTCAGGCCTGGTACTGTGGCATTCCGTGAAATTAGACGTTACCACAAGTCCACCGAATTGATTCACAAACTCCCCTTCCAGCATCTGGTGAGAGAAATTGCTCAGGATTTTAAAACAGATCTGTGCTTCAAGTGCAGCTATTGGTGCTTTGCAGGAGGCAAGTGAGGCCTATCTGGTTGGCTTTTTTGAAAACACCAATCTGTGTGCTATCTATCCATGCCAAACACGTAACAATTGTGCTGAAAGATATCCAGCTAGCATGACACACACGTGGAGAGCGAGGTTAAGAATCCAAAATGGATCGGGCATGGTGGCTCAAGCCTGTAATCCCAGTTACTTGGGAGGTTGAGACAGGAGAATCAATGGAACCCAGGAGGTGGAGGTTGCAGTGAGCTGAGGTCACACCACTGCACTCCAGCCTGGGACTACAAGAGTGAAAGTCTGTTTCAAAAAAAAAAGAATCCACTATGATGGGAAATTTCATTCTCAAAAAAAAAAAAAAAATTATCTTATTATTCCTGATAGTTCTAAATGTTGTTACATATTTTTTTTCCCATGGGGTCAAAAGGTACCTATATATATGCTTGTGAGTGGAAAAAGAGGGGACAGAAATCATGTATTGGCCGTTTTTCTATTTTCATTCATGTGTGAATTTTTAATATAAATGGGAGGATGTAAAGCATTAATGCAAATCAAAATGTTTCAATGAACAAGTTTCGGTGGTTCAACTTTATAATAATTATAGATAAACCTGTTACATATTTCTGGATAACGCTAGTATTTAGATTTTTTTAAAAACAAGTAAATTCTTTTCTTTCTTTCTTTTGCTTTCATGTCAGATAGGTAATGTGCTGATGTCCTAACAAGGTTCAGGGGTGGCATATCTCACATGTGTGTGAACACCCAATCATCAAGCTTATCAACTACAGAAGGATCAAAACAAGTACATTTTTTATTGATGGCAACTAAACGGTTTGTAGCATTCTTATCACACAGTAGATTACACCCATTCACTATGTTTTCCTTTCTTTTTTTTTTTTTGAAGACAGAGTCTAGCTGTTGCCCAGGCTGGAGTGCAATGGAATGATCTTGGCTCACTGCAACCTCCGCCTCCCAGGTTCAAGCAATTCTCATGCCCCAGCCTCCCGAGTAGCTGGGATTACAGGTGTGAGCCACCACGCCCGGCTAATTTTTTTATTTTTAGTAGAGATAGGGTTTTGCCACGTTGGCCACGCTGGTCTCGAACTCCCGGCCTCAAGTGATCCGCCTGCCTCAGCCTCCCAAAGTCCTGGGATTACAGGCGTGAGACACCACAACTGGTCTCACTATACTTTTCTAACTGAGTTGTCCTACATGAAAGTACATGTTTTTAATGTTATGTGTCTTCTGTGCAGTTATTACAAGTTTGCTATTAATATTAAAATACATTAAACTATTTTTAAACATATAAAGGAAGTATTATGAATCACTTAAAGAATTATTACTTAATAAATGTGTTAGGAAAATGCCTAAGAAAAATATACTTAGGCTTTTTTTTATAACCTGAATCAAAATAAGCTCTAGATAAGTTGATTAAAGCGCTAAATAGAAAAAACAAATAAAAATTTAAACATTTAGAAAAATAAATTAAAATCAAAAAGGAAATTTGGATGCATATATTATCTTTGATTTAAAAGATTTTAAAAATAAGACAGGAGTTTATATCCTTATGCAAACAAATTAAAGAAAAATACCAATGGTAACCATTTGATGTATATATTATCTTTGATTTAAATACAAATGGTAACTATTTGTATTTAAACAAACCTGTATTTAAACAAAGCTTTAGACTGTCAGCATAGGATATAAACAGGAGTTTATAAAATACAAATGGTAACCATTTAAATGTATATATTATCTTTGACTTAAATACAAATGGTAACCATTTGTATTTTTTCTTTAATCTGTTTGCATAAGGATGTAAACTATCTTATTTTTAAAATCCTTTAAATCAAAGAAAATACATATATCTAAATGTTTGAATAAAAAATTTATTATCTGGCTTTTGCTACTCATTTGGGCATGAGATACTTGTCTCGCACAGGGAAGAACACAGCCTGTAAAACACAGTGAATTCCTGTACACCCTCACAAGCTCCAAAAGACTACAGGTGGTTTGGTTAAACAGCTTCTTTTCTCTTCTCTTTTATTTCTTTAAGACCTGGACTGAGGGCTCTAAGGGGCAGTATTGATAAGTGTCAGGAGGGAATCACTCATATTTTTTTTTTTTTGCGATGGACTCTCGCTCTGTGGCCCAGGCTGGAGTGCAGTGGTGTGATCTTGGCTCACTGCAAGCTCCACATCCCAGGTTCACACCATTCTCCTGCCTCAGCCTCCCAAGTAGCTGGGACAACAGGCACCCGTCACCATGCCTGGCTAATCTTTTTTGTATTTTTAGTAGAGACGGGGTTTCACCGTGTTAGCCAAGATGGTCTCGATCTCCTGACCTCGTGATCTGCCCGCCTTGGCCTCTCAAAGTGCTGGGATTACAGATGTGAGCCACCGTGCCTGGCTCAGTTTTTCATAGTCTTACATGTATCTACCTTTCTTGAATCAAAGGTTGGGCCAAACTTAAAGATAAGTTTGTAGGCAGAGACAGATGAAACCTACAGTAGTTTGCAATCCTCCAGGCTGGCCATGCACACAGACATGGACAAGGGCATCTCACCTCCTGCTCTTCTTTCCGTTTGGCCTCCAACAGCCTCTGCTGCTCCTCCTGAGCCCGCCTTTCCAGCATTTCTTCGTGAAAAGACTTGGGAGGGGGCTTGTTATGCTCACTGAGAAATGACTGCACGTGGTAAGCCAGTTCAAAGATCATCACCTAAACGCGTAAAAATCAACCACAAATGATCAAATAATGGGAAGGCCCAAACAGGAGACGCTACAGAACAGGAAAGCAAATCGGCAGTCAGAGGCCCATTTAGAAGGCCATTATTCATTTCGATATGACATATTCTGAATTTGGTACATGAGACAATCACAGCAGGAAAAAGCTTTTAAAGGGCCCATTGCATTGTGTTATCATCAAGACAGATCATTACTTAGGTAAATAAAAAGCTTCACTTTTCTTTTGTAGACCTATTCAACTTATTGGCATTTTCTCTATAATAAATCCAATAAAATATTTTTCTTTAGAAATAAATCTGATAAAACATTTAAGACTGCATGAAAGTAAAAGCTGTCTTCCCAACTAGAAAACCTGTCTACATAATGAGAGTTGGGCAGAGAATACTCATTGCTAACATCAGAGCTTTGTCTATGCAACATACTGAAAATATTCTGTTGGGAGTACAGAGGCAAATATTTAAAGGCCTCATTATCTCCTTGTTAGTAATGTTTCAATAAGAAGCTGATAAATACTTAGAAAGTATTTTATATAAGAGGCTGATAAATACTTAGAAAGTACTTTATTTCCACTTACAGAAGCATTCACATCTAGAATGAGGAAGAAAATGGTCTCCCTTTCACACATTCTTTATGTGAACATAGGAAGCCCCTTTCCTTACCCCCAGGAGACGCAAATCATACTTGGGTTGATAAATCAATGGAACAAAGGTTTCTGAGACCCTCCGAGTGATTACCCAACCCCAAAGAGGTAAAGAGTGCCAATCCTTCTGCAGATGAGGAACATAACATTGATATTTCTTTTCTCAGTTACAACGAAGCAATTTAAAAATTCTTATTTTCATTATATGCTTGAAACCGCTTCTAAAGGGACTTAACAGGGTGGTAAATAATAATAGAAGTCATCGTACACAAAAATATAAAGTTAGTTCATTTGGTATCCTGCCTTTCTCTTGGGGAGCAAATACAAAGAAAGCACAGCTCTTGTTGGGTGATGTTAATGCGTTTTTTCTTACACCAGAAGCTGTGGCATTTGCTGGATATATTTCACTTTAGAGTCACAAACACTAGTCTACAGTCTAAGAGGCAGGTTATTCTAAGAAAAGCTCTTCTAAGGAAAGCTGGGGAAAGTAGGCAATTTCTATCATGTCAAAGAGAAAACACTTCTAAACCAAAAAGGAGGCAGAAGCCAAGCTGTGGAGGCTTTTTCTTTTGCTGTTCTCTTTACTTTACTAGAGTCTTCTATACAAATCGATCTGATAAACCTTCTAAGACTGGATGAAAAGAACTGCTTTCCAAACTGGCTCTTGCCTCCTACTTGCCTGGTGCTACAGGGCTCACCGGCCTCCTTCAGACCTCTGCTCAAGTCTTGAAGGCCTCTCCTGAACGCCTTGTAAAGAACAGCCACTCCACCGTCACACTCTCTAGACCCCTCACCCTGATCTTCTTCACGGCACTTATAACTGCCTGGTTGGTTGTGCAGTTATTGGACTGCCTTCTGTCTGTTCCCTTCCCACTGCAGCCCACGGCGGTTTGCTCACTGTGGTTTTCCCAGTGCTGGAATAGCACTTGACACATGGTACACAAACAATAAATATTTGTTGAATAAATTAATAGAAAAATAAACTTGGCTTTAAAAATTTGAAAAAATAGAGTATACTTAAGTTTACTTTTACAGGACAAAGAGCTGTATATAGATTAAAAATTATAAGCAATTGGAAGTGCTTAAGAACAAGCTGTTTTTGAGTACTTACTTCCATTCAAATAATTAAATGACTCCTAGTTTTAAAAGGCAAGTTTCAGCAAATGCCATACCGCAATGAATCCCTATGCCATGCTTTAGTACCTAATTATGCTCTATTTTACTTGAAAATAAAAAAAAATTTCTTTAGAATTATGTCTATTTTAGACTTTCCAGTACTTCAGACTTAATAGAAATGAATTTTAGATAAACAAGAAGAGTGATTTGCACAGTGCCTTCCCATGTTTAATGTCCATTCAAATCTCATTATATGACGATGACTCAGATGAATGCTAGCACAGGCGGCCCTCGGAGACACTGCAGGTTCAGTCTCAGACCACTTCAATAAAGCAAATGTCACAATAAAGCAAGTCACATAATTTTTTTGGTTTCCCAGTGCATATAAAAGTTATGTTGGCCAGGCGCGGTGGCTCAAGCCTGTGATCCCAGCACTTTGGGAGGACGAGACAGGTGGATCACAAGGTCAGGAGATCGAGACCATCCT
>NW_012123709.1:1090275-1121621 GCF_000951035.1 Colobus angolensis palliatus
CGGAGCTTGCAGTGAGCTGAGATCCAGTCACTGCACTCCAGCCTGGGCGACAGAGTGAGACTCCGTCTCAAAAAAAAAAAAAAAGTTATGTTTATACTATATGGTAGTCTATTAAGTGTGAAATAGCATTATGTCTGTAGAAATCAATGTATATACCTCAATTTAAAAATACTTTATGGCTAAGAAATACAAACGATCATCTGAACCTTCAGGACGTCATAATCTTTTTGCAAACAGAGGGTCTTCTCTTGATGACGGCTGCTGACTGATCAGGGTGGTGGCTGGTGAAGGCTGGGGTGGTTGCGGCAATTTCTTAAAAGAAGACAACAATGAAGATTGCTGCATCGATTGACTCTTCCTTTCATGAAAGATTTCTCTGTAGCATTCAATGCTGTTTGATAGCCTTTGAGTCACAGTTGAACTTCTTTCAAAGTTGGGGTCAATCCTCCTCAATCCTGCTGCTGCTTCAAAACAAAGTTTATGAAATATTCTAAATGCTTGATTGTCATTTCAACAATGTTCACAGCATCTTCAGGAACTGCTCAAGAAACCACTTTCTCTGCTCATCTGTAAGAGGCAACTAATCATCTGTTAAAGTTTTATCATGAGGTTGCAACAAATCAGTCACATCTTCAGGCTCCACTTCTAATTCTAGTAATAGTCCTCTTGATATTTCTACCACTTCTGCAGTTACTTCTTCCAGTGAAGTACTGAACCCCTCAAAGTCATCCATGAGGGTCAGAATTATATTCCAAACTCCTGTTCATGTTGATATTTTGATCCCCTTCCATAAATCATGTATTTAATGGCACCTGGAATGGTGAATCCTTTCCAGAAGGTTTTCCATTTACTTTGCTAAGATACATTAGATCAAAGGAATCACTATCTATGGCAGCTATAAGTTTGTAAAATATATTTCTTAAATAATAACACTTGAAAGTCAAAATGACTCCTTCATCTGCAGGCTGCAGAATGGATGTTGTGTTGGCAGGCATGAAAACAACAATAATCTCCTTGTACATCTCCATCAGAGTTCTTGGGTGACTAGGTGCGCTGTCAATGAGCAGTAGGTCTCAACAATGGTCTTAAAATACTCAGTAAACCCTGCTTTAACAGATGTGCCATCATACAGGCTTTGCCTTTCCATTTATAGAGTACAGACAAAAGAGATTTAGCAAAATTCTTAAAGGTCCTAGAACTTTGGGAATGGTAAGTGAGCACTGGCCTCAACTTTTGAAAAGTCAGCAGCTGTATTAGCTCCTAACAAGAAAGTCAGTCTGTCCTTTAATAAGGCTTTGGAGCCACACATTGACTTTTCCTCTCTAGCTGTGAAAATCCCAGATGGCATCTTCTTCCAATATAAGACTGTTTCATCTACACTGAAAATCTGTAGCTAACTTTATCAGTTATCTTGGATCTTCTGGATAACTTGCTGAAGCTTCTTCATGACCACATGCTGCTTCACCTTGCACTTTTATGTTATGAAGATGGCTTCTTTCCTTAAACCTCAGGAACCAAGCTCTGCTACCTTTTAACTTTTCTTCTGCAGCTCCCTCATCTCTTCTCAGCATTCACAGAATTGAAGACAGTTAGGGCCTTGATCCGGATTATGCGTTGGCATAAGGGAATGTGGCGGCTAATTTGATCTTCTTTCCAGGCCACTAAAACTTTCTCCATATTAGCAATAAGGCTGTTTTGCTTTCTTATCATTCATGTGTTCACTTGAGTAGCACTTTTATTCTCCTTCAAGAACTTTTCCTTTGCATTCACAACTTGGCCAACTGTTTAGTGTAAGAGGCCTTTTGGCCTATCTTGGTTTTCAACAGCGTTCCTCACTAAACCTCATCATTTGTAGCTTTTGATTTAAAGATAGACATGCAACTCTTCCTTTTATTTGAACATTTAAGGCTATTGTATGGTTATTAATTGGGCTAATATCAATATTTCTGTGTCTCAGGGAATAGGGAGGCCCAAGAAGAGAGGGAGGGAGAGAGGGGAATGGCTGGTCAGTAGTTAGAACACACACAACATTGATCAAATAACTTTGCTGTCTACATGGGCAGAGTCTATGGTGCCCCAAAACAATTACAATAGTAACATCAGAGGTCATGGATAACAGATCATCAAAACAAATATAATAATAATGAAAAAGTTGAAACATTGTGAAAACTACCAAAATGTGACACCGAGACATGAAGTGAGCACATCGGTTTGGAAAAATGACACTGATAGACTTGCTCAATGCAGGGTTGCCACAGATCTTCCATTTGTAAAAAACACAATAATCTGTGAAATGTAATAAAGCACAATTAGAGGTACGCCTGTGTTTTTTAAATTGTGGCAAAATGTACACAGCATATTTACTATTTTAACCATTAAATATATGTTCAGTAGCATTAAGTACATTCACATTGTTGTACAACCATCTCCATCATCCATTTCCAGAACTTTTTCTTCTTCTCAAACTGTACTCATTAAATAACTTTCCATTCTCTCCTCCCCATAGCTCCTAGCAACCACTGTTCTACTTTCTACCTCTGTGAACTCAACTACTCAAGGTACCTTGTGTAAGTGGAAGCATATAGTATTTGTCTTTTTGTCACCAGCTTCTTTCACTTAGCATAATGTCCTCAAGGTTCCTTCATTTCGTAGCATGTGTCAGAACCTCCTTCCTTATTAAGGTTGAATAATATTCCCTTATATGTACATACCACATTTTGTTTATCCATTCCCCTGTCAATGGACCCAGGTTGTTTCCACCTTTTCGTTCTTGTGAATAATGCTGCTATAAACATCGGTGTACAAAACTACTATGTCTTTAACAGTTTCTGCCTCTTTTAATAATCAGGACATGTTCCCTTCACAAAAGGCAGCTGTAGTGGAACAGACAGGAAAGGCATGGGACTCTTACTAGTTACTGGGAACATAGTAAATATTAAAAATCACAAATCAGGACTTCCACTTCTGGGAAGATTGAATATACCTACTTTTTCCTATTCCTTCTACCAAATACAACTAAAATACCCTGGACATTACAAATAAAACAAGGGGAAGATGACCCTGAAAGGTAAAGAGTAGAAGGAAAACTGGCTAGGGCCTTAGGACCCAAGGAGCAACGCAGATGTGGAGAGCGTAGAGTTTAGGGGGTGGCTGCAGAAGGGCACCATGAGAGATCCTTGTGGTGAGAACAATATTCTGTATCTTGATTGTATCAATGTCAATATCCTGCTTATGACATTGTATTACAGTGCAGCACACTGTTACTGTTGGGGCAAACTGGGTAAAAGGTATATATAAATATATAATTATCTCAAAATAAAAATTTAAATCAGGCTGGGTGTGGTGGCTTGGGCCTGTAATTCTAGCACTTTGGGAGGCCGAGGTAGGAGGATTGCTTGAGCCAGGAGTTTGGGACCAGCCTGGGCAAGACGGTAAGACTTTGTCTCTCAAAAAAATAAAAAAAAAAAAAAATAAATAAACACAAATCAAAAATCCAGGAAACCAGAAGTTTCTCTGTAGTTGAATTTTCCATATAACTTCATATTATTTTTCAGTTAGACACTGGAGTCCCGTATACTAGAAAGAACTTTGGAATCATTCCCAAGGCCTAGTTTTTTTATCCAGGCTGTTCTACACTCACTTTCTATATCTCATCAATCACTGAAGTTCTTGGAAGCAGCAACTTCAATGGACACTATTTTTACAGCTAAAAGGCAGTCCATGGATTGTACTATGACTCATTGTGTTATGAAAAGCAAGTAAAAATCTGTCCAGTTACTTTCTGTGAGGTGAATGTTACCTTTGGTTATCTCTAATAAAAGTCTGAAACAGACATGGAAGCCAAGGGCACCTCTTCTCAGCTTTCACATAAAGGGATCGTTAAGCATGAGCTGCCAGGTAAAAACACTGAGTGATTTTACACAAAAGTGAGGCAAACAAGCGTTATACTTCGAGGGAACTGGTCTGGCCTAAGGAAAGCACAGCTATACTCTGCCTCCAGAAGACACTTAGTCTTGCCTTCCAGAGAGAGTTGTGCCACCCAAGAGAGAACTCATATGTAGATCCTAATGTTCAGAAGATTAAAAAAGAATGAGTACTGAACTCAGTGTAAATGCTCAGGTATATGACAGACATTGAAAGAGTAGAGTGTGTCGCTAATTATTGAGAAAGAAAACAACAAATTCCTCTGATATGCAAAGGGGAGAGGCAGTCAGAAATTGCTTGTCTGCCACATTTTCCCAACAAAAAGGTTCAAGTCAAGATCAAGTCATGATGCCAGATCCAAAGTGTACAAAAAGTATGGCTGGGTTCACATCAACTGTTTTCAGAAAAATTCTTCTTTTTTTATCTTTAAGAGACAGGATCTTGCTCTATGGCCCAGGCTGGAGTGAAGGGGTGTGATCATAGCTCACTGTAACCTCAAACTCCTGGGCCCATGCAATTCTCCCACCTCAGCCTCCCGAGTAGCTTGCACTATCAGCATACACCACCACACTCAGTAAATTTTTTAGATACAAGTGCTCGTCATTTTGCTCAGGTTGGCCTCAAACTTCTGGGCTCAAGTGATCCTCCCACTTCAGCCTTTCAAAGCGCTGGAATTACAAGTGTGAGCCACCATCCCCGACATGGGATGGGGCCCATGTTTCTGAATGTTTTCAGAAACATTCTTCAGCATCAATAGTACCATCTATAGACTACACATTTCATTAATCCTATTAAATAAATAAAAATCACAATGTTCCCTTTTGTAGAACCAATAAAACACAAAACATGCTACTCAAAATTGGATTTGAGGTGCAATGGGGAAGTTTACTGTCTTCTTTTAATTCCAGTTTAACAAATCTTACCTCCCCACAGTGTTTCTTGGCCAGTTCTTCTAGGCGAGATTTTAACAAATTAACACTTTCATTTGATAGACCTTTGGCATTTTTTAACTCTATTTCAGGAACTCTGGAAAAGACAAAAAAAAAAAAAAAAAAAAAGAGTTACTCCAGAAAGTATAGCCTGTTTGCATCAATATTTGCTAAACTGAAAGCACTCTGGGCCTGAGGTCCTTAATCTCAAAGGGACTTCAACATATCCCTGTAACTCCAGTTGACACAGTGGAGTCACCTGCATCCTACAGGGAAGAAGTGGGCTGGCCAAAGCCTTCTGTCTGAGCTGTCAGACTTACTTGACCCCTGTATCTAATTTCAGCTTTACAATCCGATTAAAATTTCCCAACATCAATTACTATTTATTTCCTATGATTTGCCCTGGATCCCTAACTCTGAGTTCTTCGCTTAAAAAACAAACAAACAAAAAAAATCATTCCAGTTCTGTGGCTGACTCTAGCCTAGTAATTTAACCATGTGCTCCTCTGTATGGTAATTCTCTACCCTAGCTTGCAGCCGATGTGAATTAACCTAGCTCTGACAGCTCACTGGCAAGGCCAAGTGCTCTGCACTCAGGTGTGCTCTAGCGTAAAGCAGAACAAGAATAACCAGGTAAGACGGAGCCCTGGTGATCCCTCTAGTATTCCCACAACACACTGCTGCCTCCCAATCACTCATTCTGATCGAAACAAGGCGGAAATGCTCACTTCCTGTGTATAAATACATCTAGTCATGCACACTCTCTGCAACTCTGCCTAGAGCTCATCTAAGTCAACATTTTCAACTCAAGGAAATTACACAACCAGCCCTCGGATTTCATTTCATTCCCAACCAATAAATATCCAATAACAACTCTCTGAGATTAAATAGGAGTAGTTTAATTTTAACTGGAGATGATGATTCATCACTTTTTACCAAGCATTTCTGAGTAATTCATGACATTTCACCCCATGAAGTCTTGAGTATGCACTTATCTATGCGTTCTCTCAATGCTTCAGTATGACAGGGTGCTATGATCATTATCTATTTCTATAGATAGAAACCTGACAGAAAGTAGTTTATATGAGGGAAAGAATAGAAAAACCAACCATACAGTCCTCAGTCTATGTATGGAATCCGGGGTTAGATTCCTCCCTCCCCAAAGAACTGGGATGGGGCTGAAATTTCCAGAATTCCAGAATCTAACCTGGGAGTCTCCTTTCACAGTGGTATCAAGGACTATTCTGCAGAAAAGCAATGTTTTCCTGAACCGTATTCAAAAGGATAAGAATATTACCCCAAATTAAGCTTTTTGTCATAATTTAAAAAATAAGTAATCATTATATAGCAATGTTAACAGAATGGTGAAAAATTCATCAATGATGCTAAACTTCAAAGAAAATTCTAATGTTCTCTTTATTTCCTTGCCATATAATTCATAGTTTGTGTAGCTGATATAATGTTTGCTTTTTAACATTTTATCAGCATTTCAATGTTAAAAACAATCATCCCATAACATTTTTATCAAGTGGACACATTAAGATTTACCTGAATAGTTATCTAGTGCCATGATTCTTAACCAGGGGTGATTTTGGCCCCAGGGGATATCTGTCAACATCTAGAGACTTTTTTTGGTTGTCACAACCTGGGGAGAAACGTACTCCCAACATCTAGCAGACAGAGGTCAGGGATGCTACTAAATATCCCACGAAGCCCAGGACGGCCCCCACAACAACTGCCCACATGTCAGTATTGCCAAGGTGAAGAAACCTCGCTCTAGTGTTTGACATTTAGACTTCTTCCAATTGCTTTACTTTCACAAATAATGCTATAATTAATATTTTAGCACTTATATATGTGTAACATTATAGTACGTATAACTTTTTCTTTATTTTGATTTTTCAAGAATAAACACTTTGAATTCTTGAGGCTATGGTATAATAAAAAATTATATATTTGGTCTTTGATCCCTGTTCCTGGCACAGAGATCCTATTACCCTTGGAATTTCCTGAGCAACAGGGGTGAGAGGAGCATCTTATGTTTTTCATAACAAATCCCTTCCAACCATACTGGAGTTAGTGCTCATGAGGTAACTCTGGTCAGTACCTGGATAGCTTCAGGATTAGGACTGGTCACCAGAAAAACTAAGCCTTTGATTACAGGGTGAGAAATTTCAATCCCATCCCAGATCTTTGGGGAGGAGTAGAGGGCTAAAGATAAGTTCAATCACCAGTGGCCAAAGATTTAATTAATCAATCATCTCTATATAATGAAACCTCCATAAAAACCCCTAAACGACAGGGTTCAGGGAGATTCTTGGTTGAAGAACACAGGGAGGTGCTGGGAGGGTGCCATGCCTGGAGAGGGTATGGAAGCTCTGTGCCTCTTCCCACACACCTTACCCTTCATAATTCTTCCATGTGGCTATTCCGCAGCCGTATCCTTTAAGACAAACTGGTAAATGTAACTCACAGAAACTGAGTTCTGTGACGCATTCTAGCAATTATCGCAACTTAGGAGGGGGCAGTGGAAACCCCCAAATTTACAGCCATTTATAAATACTGGCTATAAATGGTCAGAAGTATTGGGACTTGCAACTAGCATCAGAAATGGAGGCAATCTTGTGGAACTGAGTCCTTAATCTGTGGGGTCTATGCTAACTAAAGATAGTGTCAGAATTGAACTGAACTACTGGACACCCACATGGTATTAGAAAAGGCATAATGTATTTGGTGTCAGGAAAAAAAAAAACCTAGAGAGGCACTGTCTTAATTTTGTTTCATAAATTTTTAATTATCTTTTTTCATTAATGCTTCATTAATATTTTTATAGTAGGTATAGTATACCTACTATAATACTCTCAGTAGTTTTGGGGGCTAAGAACGGTTACTGACTTCAAGGAGCTCAATTTTGACCTATCTGTCTTTTCATATCCTCCCTATCACTTCTTAGGATAATAAATTCCATAAATTTACCACCCACTGTGTAAAGCAGAGTTTCCTTTTATTTGTCCTTTTCCTTCTCAGAAACCTTCACTGGTTCCCCATCCAGTAAATTCCAACTACTTAACGCCATCCAGGCCAACCAGCCTTTGCATGTGGGATGTATGGGGAAAGATTACACAAAATATACATACTTAAGGGCTGATGGCTGGCTGGGTGCAGTGGCTCATGCCTGTAATCCCAGCACTTTGGGAGGCCGAGGCGGGTGGATCACGAGGGCAGGAGATCAAGACCATCCTGGCTAACACGGTGAAACCCCGTCTCTAACTAAAAGTTCTGAACCAGAGGTGACATCGCCTTCGGGGGAATTTGGAAATATGTAGGCTATTTGGTTGTTTCAATGCCTGGAGGACACTCGTGGCATTGGTAGGTGGGGGCCAGGGATGCTAAGCGTCCTGCAGTGCACGGCACAGCCCTGCACGATGGACACTCGCCAGCAGTGCCCCAGTGAGAGGCAGGACAGCTCCAAATACCCTCCCTCACTCTAGGCAGCGAAAGGTCATCTCAGGCACAGACTTGCTGAGTTTCTAATACCAACCATACTCTAACTATGTAAGTGCTTTCAATAGTCACCACGCCTCTATTGTTTTCTTCCACATTTTTCCTCTTCCTAACTTATGAAGAAATAAATAAACAAAAGTTAACACATCAGAGGAAGTAAAATAGTCACTGGGCAAATATTAGTATCTGCCGTGACAATTCTATAGCTATAAACAGGCTTAAAACGAGACAGGTTTCATGAAAATATCTATTGTTGATGTAGTTTTGTTGAAATATAGGAAATGAAATTTTATGTGGAATGGGAGCAGGAAGGAGAAAATACTACTAATTTCAATCTGTTTCTATGTTGTCAAAACAGAAAACTGAAACCATGTCAAAGTTATTTATAAATGTACTCACACATCTGGATAGGTAGGTGGGCATTTAACCCTCAAATCCACTTTTACATATACTTCTTCACCAGTTAGGCCTTGGGGGTACAAAACTAAATTGATTTCAGGGGCCTCTTTGACCTAAAAGAGGAAAAACAAAAACTTTTTTTCATAGCTGTAGAGCCAATCATTAATGATTAAGATAATGATCATTTTAGATCAAAAGTTCTACTTTAAAAATATTTGCAATTATATTTTACATAGATAATCTGGCATACTTTCCAAAAGCATGATTTAAAAACAAAACCTGAGCCAGAGAAAATGCATTTTCCTTTTTTAAGTCATCTAAGGAACGAACCAAAATGTTCCACTCAGCTTCCATTCATTCAGATGTTACTGAATTATTATGTCTGGGTGCTCTCCGGGAGGCTGGGAGTGCAGAGGTAAATTTAGACAGACACAGTCCCAACCAGCCGATATAAACTAGAAGACAAGTGATTTCAAATAGCGATGAGTGCTGAAAGAAAACAAAGCAGAGTAGAGGGACATAGTGGTGGGCAAGGAGAAGATATCTAGACAGGGGGGTTAGGGAAGGACTCTGTGAGCAGGGGAGATTTGAATTGAGATCTGAATACTGAGATATTAACAAATGAAAACCCTTGACAAGGACAGAACTGCATGTTTTCAATCAACTGCTTTTCAGCAAATCACCAAATACCCTTGTTCTTCAACTTATATACCCTTTTTCCAAAGTGGATTTGAAGTAGTTCATATTCTATGTATATAATGAAAAAGGGGAGTCTTGAGAGAAAAAATAATGGCTGAGCACTCCCATGGCCCAGGCACCTTACCAACTTTGCAAGGCAGGTGCCATCTCCATTTTACAGATACAGAAGCTCAGGTTCAGGGAGTTTTACATTCTTGCCCACAGATACATAGGGACAGAGCTGGGATTCAAACCCGCCTTGACTCCAAACCCTGTCTCCTCCCATAAGCCACTCTTTTATTATACCATCCTAAATTGCTGGGATTGAGCCTTGATTTTTTTCTCTGAATGTCCTGGCAGGCAGGGCAAAAAGAGAAACGTGGTATCATCAGAAAAGAGAAAACCTAAAAATTATTTTAGGGAAGCAAAGTACTTAGCAACACTAAATGCTAACAGAAATTTATAACATGAACCTTACAAGGAGTACCATATAATAAACACTGTTCTCTTCTACTACGTGTATAAAATTTGTAAGATCACTTCTTATACAGCTTTATAATGATCCTTGATAAATGCGTGGGTCCTTCCATAAAGCATAATTCTGCAAATGTGGTCCCAGGAGGGTTAAGCACTCTTTGGTCCACAGGCCTTTCATCCACTCATTCACCCATCACACATCCATCACCCACATTTGTTAAGCACTGACTCTGTGTCAGGCACTGTGCTTAGTGCACAGAGGTGAGAACACGGATATGGTTACTGCTCTCAAGGAACTTCAGTCTGGTGGGGGAAAACAAACATCATAAACATGTAAGTGCACGTTTAGAGAGTGCTGTTGAAGAGATGACATGGTGCTCTCCTTAGCGAATGACTTGGGGTGTGAGGGTATGTAATTAAATGTGGTTATCAAAGAAGAACTATCTGAGGATGTAGCAGGATGTAGCATTGAAGCTAAGACAAGCCAGAGACCAAGCATTCCAGACAAGGAAAAAAAGAGACTCAAAATACATTTGAGAATTATTTCATTCAATAACAATTTTTGAAAGGTTTTTGTTTGTTTTACCAGGCACTGGGCTTGTAGCAATGGCATTTCAATATGAGTGGAAGACAATGAAAAATTCAATTGCCTCTATTTGTCTAGCTGCCTAGCTGGAGGAGGAGGGATGCACACGGGGAGGTGGCCTAGGCCCATACTTCGATGGAACGAAGAAATAAAAAAAAAAAACTACTTATATCTTTATTTGATGAAAATTTAAAAACGAAGTCATGAACAAGTTAAAAGTAAACTTTGGGCCGGGCGCGGTGGCTCAATCCTGTAATCCCAGCACTTTGGGAGGCCGAGACGGGCGGATCACGAGGTCAGGAGATCGAGACCATCCTGGCTAACACGGTGAAACCCCGTCTCTACTAAAAAAATACAAAAAACTAGCTGGGCGAGGTGGCGGGGGCCTGTAGTCCCAGCTACTCAGGAGGCTGAGGCAGGAGAATGGCGTGAACCCAGGAGGCGGAGCTTGCAGTGAGCTGAGATCCGGCCACTGTACTCCAGCCTGGGCGACAGAGTGAGACTCCGTCTCAAAAAAAAAAAAAAAAAAGTAAACTTTGAAGAATTTGGTTTTTAGTAACATTGGAGCAGAGGGGGAAAAAAAAACCCACAGGGACCATAACACAGAAAAATAGGTCATTTTGACTCTATTCACATTTTAAAAATCACATAAATTACATAAACAAATGCATATGATTAGGAGAAAATATATGCATTATATGACCCAAAATGCTAATTTTCTTAAGATATTTAGCTCTTACAAATAAACAAGAAAATGGACCACAGGGTGGGAAAGTAGACCAAAGAGCATAAGCAGTTCACAGGAAAAGAAAAATCAATGGTTTGTAAACAAAGGTGTTCTAGATAATTTATAAATAAATAAAAATGAAAATGAGATATGTTTCCTTTATCTGGCAAAGATGAAAAAGTCTAACACATACAGTATTGTTGAAGATAAAGGAAAAAAACACCACCATACACTACTGGGGGATCCAGGGATTGAAGCAAGTTTTTTGGAGGGATGTTTCCAAAAGCTATCCAATTACAAATGAGCAGACCTTTTGCTGTTGTGGAAAGCTAGCCAAACTAAGGTAGCAATTCGTAACTATCTATAAATTATAGATACTTTAAACTGACAGTATCCAAACTTTTTACAAACGCAAAAGTTTTTAGCATGCACCTCAAAATGTTATTTATAAATGATATACATACGCTACTAAACTGAAATTTATATGACAACACATCCCCACTAAAAGAAGTTGGAAAAAAAATCTAACCTGAATTTATTGGCAGTAAATTTAGCCTGGACTAACATGAGGTTAGTAATAGTGTTTATCTGTTCAGTGTGAAATTTGAGTATTTCTGTGTTTCATTGTGTTTGATTTTCGATGCTGCCCCAGACACTGAGGAAGGTATTAGGTAACGTGTGTAATGTGCACACATAAACGTGAAAAGAAGTACTTCTGAGTTCTGAAACCCATCAAGTCTCAAGAGTTTTGGATAAAAGGCTGGGCATGGTGGCTCACACCTGTAATCCCAGCATTTCGGGAGGGGAGGCGAGAGGATCACTTGAGGTCAGGAGTTCGAGACCAGCCTGGCCAACATAATGAAACTCCATCTCTACTAAAAATACAAAGATTAGTCAGGTGTGGAGGCAGACACCTGTAATCCCAGCTGCTCAGGAGGCTGAGGCACAAGAATCGCTTGAACCCGGGAGGTGGAGGTTGCAATGAGCTGAGATTACACCACTGCACTCCAGCCTGGGTGACAGAGAGAAACTCCCTCTCAATAAAGAGTTATGGACAAAGGATTTCGGACCTGCATCACTTTTCCCTGGCAAACAGTAGGTGATAATAAGTGCTTGTCGAATGACTAAACTCTGATTCATGCTTGAGACCATCAATTACTTGCCTGCCGGGCCTATGAATGTGTTGAGGCCATTTGCCCTATGTACAACAGGCCACAGACAGCTATTTAAATTCTTCTGTCTGTCTGCTATAGTTTTTGCTTTGGTTTGTCTAGTCTTCCATCTTGTTACGAAAGCCACCAGCTATAAATTCTTGGGGTTACCAATATCCCAACCTAAAAGAAGTTGCTTTTTTTCTTCCATTTTTCTACAGCCCTAGGAGCAGACAACTAAGCTTGTATAAAGTAAACAAACTGGTTCAGAACGAAGCCTTAGGGACTTTGTGTTGAGTCTGGTGTACACTTCGAGACACCTATTTTGGCTGCCTGTTGGGCCTACTTCCTGATTCTCAATGTTTGGGAACATCGAAGTTGCCCAATCACCAACTTCTCTGTCATGTTAAGAGGAATATTTATACTTTTACTATTTCAGGTTACAAATAACTTCATATTAAGCATTAGAAAAGTAAGCTCCCTGAGGGCAAGGATTTTTGTCTGTTTTGCCCACAGCTGTATTCCTAACGCCTAAAACAAATTTCACGAAGGAAGAAGAACCCTGAGTTTGAGGGAGAATATTTTGCCCTGATAGCTCCAGCAGATGGTATTTCTTGAGGAAATCCTGGATGTGTAGATAAAGCAGATGTTGTGAAATGCCCGAGTTAAAAGCAGATGAAGAGGCCAGGCGCAGTGGCTCACGCCTGTAATCCCAGCACTTTCAGAGGCCAAGGTGAGAGGATTGCATGAGCTCAGGAACTTGATACCACCCCTGGCAACAGAGCAAGACTCTGTCTCTATAAAAAATTTAAAAAATTAACCAGGTGTAGTGGCATGTGCCTGTAGTCCCAGCTACTTGACAGCCTGAGGCAGAAGGACTGCTTGAGAATAGGCTGCAGTGAGCCGTGATCATGCTCCTGCACTCCCGCCTGGGTGACAGAGCAAGACCCTGTCTCAAAAAAAAAAAAAAAAAGCAGATGAAGTTAAAAGTATGTTTTAAATGATAATATGATAACATTCAGAAACAGTTTGGTAGATCAACTCTTCAAGGATGGGGAAAAAACTGTCAGTATAAATAATATATAATGTGCCTTAATTTCCAGACAAAAACGCAAAATAATATTTTAAAGGCAAAATAATATTTTAAACAAAATGCCATTTTAAAAAGTCTAAAGCAAGTTGGTTCAACCCGAGGCCCATGGGCCGCATGCAGCCCTGTATGGCGTTGAATGTGGCCCAACACACATTCGTCAAGTTTCTTAAAACATTGAGGGTTTTTTGCGATTTTTTTTTTTTTTAAGATGGTCAGCTATCGTTAGTGTTAGTGTATTTTTTGTGGCCCGGGGAAGCCAAAAGATTGGACACTCCTGCTCTAGACTCAGTCTAGAACCCTCTCTCCACTACAGCTAAGATGAATGTGTGCTATATTCTCCTGAGCTAAATGTCTTAGAGGAAGGTGCAAACGTATGCAAAGTTCCTCCGTATCGGAAAACACAGTGAGGATACCTGGGAAGTACAGCGGGAATTATGCGGCGTGCAGATTTGAATGCATGGATGAAACGAGAATTCTGATTGAGGACTTTAAGGCCTGTGCGAGCGCCCAAAAAGCGTTCTCAGAACAAAGCAGCAACGGGTGCGTATGAATGTGCTGTTGTATCATCCGCGAGGGCTTTCGGGGGGAAAAAGGACAAGGTTGGAAGGGATGTTACGGGATGTAGGCAGGAATAAGAAGCAGTGCCAGGTAAGAGAGAGGAATCCTGGGGAATTCCTCTGGGGAAATCATGGGGAAAGGGCTGTGGAAGAATTCGGCCTAGGTGGGGTTCTGGAGACCAGCTGCAGGTGCAAGAACTAAAAGTGAGCATGGGTGGAACCTGAGGGATGAAAAACTGCAGGATCTTAGAGCGGCGGCCCTATCTGGAAGTGTCTGGGCTTTGGCCCAGGGCCGGGGGAGGCCAGGGCACACCAGCCCGGGCCTGACAAGCCACGTTCCTACCGGTCCGCAAGCGTCCGGCCGCAGGTCTTGGAAATCCGCGCCATAGATGGCCTCCAGGGCCTGTAGTTCGTGGTCCTGTCGTTGCGGGTAGCTCTCTGGAGGCTCGTCCCGGCCGCGCCCGGGGGCCCCACGGCCCCCAGCCATGGCAGCGCTGCGCCCAAGGCGGGGCGGCCTTGCCGGGGCGGCGGTGGGCCCCCGGCAGCCTGTGGGGCGGGGCTCCGCGCTGGGGACAGGCTGTGGGCGGGGCTGCGCGCTGGAAACGGGCTCGTGGGCGGGGTTCCGCGCCGGGGTCTCGCTGTGGGCGAGACTCAGTGCAGAAGAAGGACTCGTGGGCGGGGCTCGACGCCGCCGGGCGGGGCCAGGCTAGGGGCACGGGCCGTGTGCGGAGCTGCGCGTCGGGAGCCAGCTCTGGAGGCTCCAGAAGCCCAGGCGAAGGAAGAGGGCCGCAGGACAGCTTTGCCCACATCCTGCTGGGGGAAGGGGAGCAGAGGAACTCCACGAAACTAAGAAATGAATCACACAGATAGGAATGAAAACGCCACGTTGTATAGTTTTCACGAAACAAGTATCTTTAACAGAAGTGCTTGCTGGAACTTCTCCACCCTGGCATTTTTTTTTGGCGGACTTTCGGCTCTTGTTCCCCAGGCGGGAGTGCAGTGGTGCGATCTCAGCTCACTGCAGCCTCCGCCTCCCGGGTTCAAGCGATTCTCCCGCCTCAGCCTCCAGAGTAGCTGAGACTACAGGCTCCCGGCTAAATTTTGTATTTTTCGTAGAGACGGTATTTCACCATGTTGGCCAAGATGTTCTCGATCTCCTGACCTTGTGATCCGCTCTCCTTGGCCTCCCAAAGTGCTGGGATTACGGGCATGAGCCACCGTGCCCGGCCAGGAAACTCTTAAAGGGCAGACGTCGATGAGTTCTGAAGTCACTTCTAGTTTCAACTTGAACCTCCTCAGAACAAGACTACTGGGAGTAAAAATTGTGACCGCCCCCCCCACTCTCCTTCCTCCACTTTAGTACCCCCAAACTTACTCTCTTAACCACAGATTCAACACTCCCACATATGTTCTCTGTCCCTACATTCCACAGCTTTGGGGATATCCAGTACCACCTTGAAAATTCAACTGAAAACTGTCTTTCCACTCAGGCATCTTTGTGAGCTACCTTCCCATGAAGAGAATTATGTTCGCTTCCCAGTTCACTCAATGTGAGTTTAGGGAGTCTTTGTGTTATATCCTGCCTCAAGTCGTCGTTTTTCAAGTTTATAAAATAACCTGTCTACCCAAACATTGTTATTGCATTTCATCTTCAGTAACTTACTAATGCTGCATGTCCATTTAGAATAATCCTATTGTACTAACCCAAGTTAGGTTTAAGTGACATGTTTCTTCTGTCTACCTTGCTTACTCCTCCACTGTTCACTAAATAATGATTGTTTAAATACCTTGCTGCCATTTTTTTTTTTTTTTTTTTGAGACGGAGTCTCGCTCTGCCGCCCAGGCTGGAGTGCAGTGGCCGGATCTCAGCTCACTGCAAGCTCCGCCTCCCGGGTTTACGCCATTCTCCTGCCTCAGCCTCCAGAGTAGCTGGGACTACAGACGCCCGCCACCTCGCCCGGCTAGCTTTTTGTATTTTTTAGTAGAGACGGGGTTTCACCGTGTTAGCCAGGATGGTCTCGATCTCCTGACCTCGTGATCCGCCCGTCTCGGCCTCCCAAAGTGCTGGGATTACAGGCTTGAGCCACCGCGCCCGGCCCCTTGCTGCCATTTATCCACTTAGTTCTGGCCAGATAACTGCACTAGCTTGACCCAAGGCCAATTTAAATCATCATCTTCCCTCTGCTGGAGACCCGTTCCTTCTCCAGTGATCTCTGACTAGGCAAATGGCACCATCCAACTGAGTGAGATTCTGAATTCCCTTTCTCTCAACTCACATCCAAATAGTCACCACTTCTTCTGTCCATTCGCTACACTCTAACCCATTGCCACTAACTTAGTTCAGGCTACTGTCACCAATTCCCTAGGTTACTTCAATAGCTCTCTTAATTAGTCACTGTCTTCATTCTTGTGCCACATTAAGCTATTCTTCCTATTGCAGTCAGAGTAATGTTTCTAAATTGCAAATATGGCCATTGCACTCTAATCCTTAAAATTATTCCATGTCTCTATTGGTCTTTTTTAAAAAAATTTTTAAAACTATATTTATGAAAATGTCAAACATACACAGAAGTAAACTCTGTACTCATCATCCAGCTTCAACAACTATAGATATTTTGTCAATTTTATTTCATCTCTTCTCTCCATCACTCAGGAGAGTTTTTTAAATCTCAATCATATAATTAAAAAAAATAAATACCTAAGTATATATCTCTAGCTAGAAAAGGAACCAACATAACATACTACTAACCTTATGCCCTAAACATGTAACCATTTGGCCAGGTACAGTGGCTCACACCTGTAATCTCAGCACAAGGTGGAGGATCACTTGAGGCCAGGAGTTTGAGACCAGCCTGGGCAACATAGTGAGGCCCCATCTCTACAAAAAATAAAATCAAAAACTAGCTGGACAAGGTGACATGTAGTCCCAGTTACACAGGAGGCTGTGTGGGAGGATGGCTTGAGCCCAGGAGTCCAAGGCTGCAGTGAGCTATGACTGCACCACTGCGCTCCAGTCTCAGCAACAGAGTAAGATATTGTGTCTTAAAAAAAAAATTAACAATTTCTTAACATCATTTAATACCTAATCTATGTTCAAATATTTCCATTGTATAAAATTAGAATCTATACTGGATGCTGGACCTATAAAAGATATAATTAAAACAAACAGCAAAATTTGAAAGGAGTCTGGATTAGATGGCAGTGTTATACCACTGTTGATTTTCTGACTTTGTTGTACTGTTGACATGTAGAATAGTGTCTTCCTTCTTAGGAAATTTCCAGTGCAGCATTAAGGGGGCAGTGATGTATTAAGTATGCAATTAGCTCCCAAATGATTCAGGAAAAAGAAGAGAGATGATGCTAGATCAAATGTGGAATGTTGAACATTGGAGAATTTAGGTGAAGGATATATGAGAGCTCTTCGAATGACTCTTGAAACTTTTATGTAAGTTGGAAATTATTTTAAAGTCAAACTTCAAAACAAAAAAGAAAAGAAACCATCAAAGTGTTTTCCAAAGTGGTTGTACCATTTTATATTCCCATCAGTTTATGGGAGTTTCAGTTGTTCCACCTCTTTGCCAGTAATTGGTATTGCATTGTTTTTAATCTTAAACATAGTAATTGGTGCTTAGTAGTTTCTCAATGTGTCTTAACTTGCATTTTCCTAATGATTAATGATGTTGGGCATCTTTTCACATGATTATTTTCCATTCATATATCTTCTGTCTTCTGTTTTTGTTCACATCTTTGGCGCATTTAAAAATTTTGTTTTTGTTTTCTTACTAACTTTTGAGAAATATTTTTATATTCTGGACATGTCTTTTTTTTTTTTTTCTGTATGGAATCTCGCTCTGTCACCCAGGCTGGAGTGCAGTGGCACGATTGCGCTCACTGCAACCTCTGCCTCCCAGGTTCAAGCAGTTCTCCTGCCTCAGCCTTCTAAGTAGCTGGGATTACAGGCACATGCCACCACACCCAGCTAATTTTTGTATTTTTAGTAGAGACATGGTTTCACCATGTTGTCCAGGCGGGTCTTGAACTCCTGACCTCATGATCCACTCACCTTGGCCTCCCAAAGTGCTGGAATTACAAGTGTGAGCCACTGTGCCAGGCCGGACATGTCTTTTATCAGATATGTGATAGGCAAAAATATTCATCCAGTCTGTGGCTTGCTTTTTCATTCTCTTAACTGTATTTCAAAGAGCATGTTTCTTACTTTAGAGAACATTTAATTTGTCATTTTTCTTATATGAATTATGTTTTATAGTCATATCTAAGAAATATTCACCTATCCCAAGGCCACAAAGGTTTTCTTCTATGTCTTCATCTAAATAGTGTTAGATTTTACCTTTCAGCCTATCATCCATTTTAGTTAAAAACTTAAGCATATACCTGTTATGTGAAACAGCAATTCCATCCCAGGCATTTACGCAAGAGAAACAAAAGCATATGTCCATACAATGACTTGTATGTAAATATTCATAGCACCTTAATTTGTAATATCCCAAACTGGAAACAAACCAAATGCCCATCAACACAAGATGGACATATTGAGGTATAAACAAATTGAGGTATATCAATACAATGAAATACTATTCAGCAATAAAAAGAAATACATTATAGATATAGCAGCAACATAGACAAACTCAAAATAATTATGCTGAGTGAAAGAAGCCAGATGTAGAGTACATACTACATAATTCCATTTATATAAAATTCTGAAAAATACAAATTTGGTAACAGAAAGAAGATAAGTGGTTGCCTGGGGATAGGGAGGACACAGAAGAGCCAGGTGGAGGGATTAAAGAGGAACAAGAAGAAACTCTTGGTAGTGATATATGTATACATTCATTATTTTGATTGTGGTGATCATTTCACAAGTATGTGCATATATCAAAACCTATCAAACTGTGCAATTTAAATATACGCAATGGGTTTGTTACATGTCTATTATACCTTAATAAACTGTTACATGAAAAATGAAAAGGTCATTTTTTTTGTTTTGTTTTGTTTACAGTGGTTTGTTTGAATCAAAATTCAGACAAGGTCCACACATTGCATTTGGTTGCTGTATGTGCAATAACCCTGCTTAGGGTTAACTAAGCAGGCTCGGGATGTATAAACTCTGTATATTTAAAGGAAAAGATTGACCCTTGACTGGCTCCTGGGAGATAACCTCTAAGTCCTTGAGACATTCTGCCTCATAAGAATGTCTTTGTATACTTGGGGTTCACAAACCAACTCATCAGGACACCCCAACATTTCCTTATTATCCAAGTACTTCCTAAACCTTTAGATCAGTACTCCAAAGAAGAGTCTGTAATCCTATATGTCCTCCTTGCTCCCCCAAACTACATCTCCCAGTCTTGCTGCTTGCCCTTGACGTTCCAAAGAGAAGCTCTCAGATTTCGATCACAGTTTCCCAAATTTTAAAACTGCAAGCCCTTTCCCCTTCATTCTTGAAAGATATTTTCATTGAATATAGAATTCCGGGCCAACAGTTATTTTCTTTCAGTACTTGACAAATACTGTGCCATTTCTCTCTGACCGACATGGTTTCAGTGAGAAATCTGTTATCAATCACTTAGTTTTCCCACTAAAGGTAATGTAGCACTCCTCTTTGGCTACTTTCAAGATAGCTTTTTGTTGTTATTATTTTGTTTTGTTTTGTTTTGAGACTGAGTCTCGCTCTATTGCCCAGGCTGGAGTGCAGTGGTGCGATCTTGGCTCACTGCAACCTCCACCTCCCGGGTTCAAACAATTCTTCTGCCTCAGCCTCCCAAGTAGCTGAGACAACAGGCACACGCCGCCCTGCCCGGCTAATTTTTTTTTTTTTGTATTTTAGTAGAGACAGGGTTTCACCATGTTGCCCAGGCTGGTATAACTCCTGGGCTCAGGCAATCTGCCCACCTCGGCCTCCCAAAGTGTTGGGATTACAGGCGTGAGCCACCGTGCCCAGCCCTCAAGATAGTTTTCCATGTCTGAGTTTTCAGAAGTTTGATTATGACATATCTTGTAAATTTCATTGGGCTTATTCTGTTTAGAATTTGCTTAACTTCTTGAATCTCTAGGCTTATTATTTTTGCCAAATATGGGAAGTTTCCAACCATTACTTCTTTGAATACTTTTCCAGCCAACCCTTGTCTCCCCTTCTGGGAGGTAAAGGCACTTGTTCTTGCAGCATGCTGTGACTTGGCAGCCAGGAGCCGAGAGACAACATTGTTCCTGCTGCTCAAGAAAGTCTGAAATAAAAATTGTCAGTGACTTTTGCATTACTTTGTGTGTGTTTGTGTACATTTACATATTTCTGTACCCGAATGAGTCTTGCCCTTTAAATTTTGGAATCGGTATATACCTTTATTCCACAGCCATGTCATTACTTCCAAGTCAGACTATGAGTCATAGTATTTTATCTCCATATTCTACCTTTTACTAAAGAATATTACTACCTTAATCACTTAATTCACCAGAATTGGTCTTAGATAACTTTTGGCTCTTTAAAATAAATGCAATTTATTCTTAAAGGACATATTTATTATGATAAGTGATACAGAAAAAAACTGTGTCAGCTTCCAAAATTAATTATAAAAGAGAAGTCCTAAAAAGGTGCTGAGAAGTCATGATAATCTTCAGCAGTTAAATACCTTCCCAAGGTGACTCCTTTGAAGGTGATGATACTCGTGGATATTTTAGTTTGACATATTTGCTATTAAAAATTAGTCTTGGCTAGCTGGGCATGGTGGCTCAAGCCTGTAATCCCAGCACTTTGGGAGGCCGAGGCGGGCGGATCACGAGGTCAGGAGATCGAGACCATCCTGGCTGATATGGTGAAACCCCATCTCTACTAAAAAAATACAAAAAACTAGCCGGGCGAGGTGGCGGGCGCCTGTAGTCCCAGCTACTCCGGAGGCTGAGGCAGGAGAATGGCGTAAACCCGGGAGGCGGAGCCTGCAGTGAGCTGAGATCCAGCCACTGCACTCCAGGCTGGGCGACAGAGCAAAACTCCGTCTCAAAAAAAAAAAAAAATTAGTCTTGGCTAGCTGGGCATGGTGGCTCAGGCCTGTAATCCCAGCACTTTGGGAGGCCAAGGTGGGCAGATCACGAGGTCAGGAGATCGAGACCATCATGGGTAACACGGTGAAACCCCATCTCTACTAAAAATACAAAAACAAAAATTACAGGGCATGGTGGCAGGTGCCTGTAGTCCCCAGCTACTTGGGAGGCTGAGGTAGGAGAATGGTGTGAACCTGGGAGGTGGAACTTGCAGTGAGTCGAGATTGCACCACTGCACTCCAGCCTGGGCAACAGAGCAAGACTCTGTCTCAAAAAAATTAGTCTGGGCCAGGCACAGTTTCTCACACCTATAGTCCCAGCACTCTGAGAGGCCAAGGTAAGTGGGTTGCTTGAGCCCAGGAGTTTCAGACCAGCCTGGGCAGCATGGCAGAAACTTGTCTCTACAAAAAATATAAAAATTAGCCAGGCATGGTGGAATGCACCTGTAGTACCAGCTACTTGGGAGGTTGAAGTGGGAGGATTGCTTAAGCCCAGGAGGTCGAGGCTGCAATGAGCTGTGATTGCACCACTGCACTCCAGCATGAGTGACAGAGCAAGACTCTGTCTCAAATAAAATGAAATAAAATTAAAAATTTGTCTGTTTGCTTTATGATCACTATGTGTGTGTGTCTGTGTGTATGTGACTATTGAGGCTTCCTGGAGAGGGAGGGAAGGAATATTCAACTTCCCCCTTCCCAGATATTCTTGATTAATTTAATAGGAAGTCTGTAGGTACAAGGACTACTGGAAACTCCTGATAAACCTTCTAATGCCATTTTCCTGGGAAACTGCATTAGGAGATATAATCATAGATTCATATCAGTAGAAAACTGTTTCCCAATCCACATACTGGGATAATTTGGAACACATGAAGGGCTGTCTTACTGTCTTTTAAACAGATAATTGCTTTGGATGGTAATTTAACATGCCCAAAACTAAGAACCGTAAAAAGTAAACACATTTAGCTCAATGATGTAAAGGCTAAATTCTGGACTTCTAAATCTTCAAGTCAAAATTCCCCCAAAGCCACTCTGTCCTTTGTTAATTGCAAAAGAAGTGAATTTTTTTTTTTCATTTTTGAAATACAAAGCTTGTATTTTATTTAAATCCATAGAGAGAATGTTTTAAAATCTTGGATGGTGACTTTTTCCCTTTGTGATATTTGATTTCTTTAAACATCAACAAACAGGAATTGATCTTATATAGTTACCCTTTATTGATGGCCTACAATGTATCAGACACTGTCAGAGGTTTTTATTGATTCAATATTTTGTTGTCTTCAAAACAGCCTTGCAAAATAGGCATCTTTATCTCTAGTAGAGGAGAAAACTGAGTTTAGAGAGGCCAAGCACCTGCCCAGTGTTACTTGAACACTGTTGGAATGGTTCATCTTAAATGGTTCTATCTTCGAGAAGATAGTCATCTTCTTGAAGCAGTGCATCAGCACCAGCGAGGAGATGACCTGTGACTACGAGTTCCCCCATCGAAGATATCAAGATCCCCTGCCTCTGTAGCTCTGAGAACTGCCGGGGACCCTCAACTAGGCCCTGGTGCCAGACTCAAAGGATGTCAGCCGCAGCCTGGGGCTCTGGAGCATGCAGCCCATGGTCCGGGGTCCCAGCCTCACCGCCTGCCCCCATTTCAGGTGCTGTCCTCTATCCAGTGGCCATGTCAGGGCCTGGAACCCCCACACTACACCCAGGAGCCCCTAGCTCCGGCCCCTCAGCAGGAAAGGGCTTCTCTATCATTCAGCCCACATCTCTCTCATTTTTAAAAAATGCCCCTTTCAGAATTTTGTTTAACTTCAACATCAGCTTGTCTCTCTATCTCTCTTCCTCTTTCTCTCTTTTCTCTTTCTGGTGGTTATCCTTGGCCTCTTACCGTCAATGCTGCTACATTGTTTTGTCTTCTCTATTTTCTTCCCCATTGTGAGAAAAGATATTTTAACCATTAAAACCAATAACAACAACAACAAAATATTCAAGAGGTATAACTGACATCAATATTCATACTCCCTTATCTCTCCATATTAGGTTCTTTATCTTGAGAGCGTTAGAAGAAACCTGTGTAAAGAGACAATCTAGGTCTCCAAGAAAAGACAAATGGGTTATTGCCTATCCCAAGCTTAAGCACTCTCCAAAATACTGTTTCAACAACATAAGTTTATCAGAGACCAATATGCTTTTTTTTGACGTGAAAAGCCCAATAGTTTAATTCAAAGATGCCCAGAGGCTCTACTATCAGCTACCACTTTCATTTTACAAGGACATAGGATATCCTTATTGCCACTACTAATATACACAGAAAATTTTTAAAGTCCTGACTTGAAACCTTCCATTCCCCAGAAATACAATCTGTGCTCTCTTAAATATGCAGGCCCCAATTTTCATAACAACGTCTGCCAGGATAGGCTGGGTTATGCTGTGATAATAAGCAACTCCAAAAATCATGATTGCTTATACAACAAAGTTGTATTTCTTATTCACACAAACTTCTTGTGTGTCTGGGTAGTTCTCCAGGGCATTTGCCCTCCCATATGGTGACTGAGACATAGACTACTTCAATCTTTTGGCTCTTCCATTTCAACGTAAAGCTCCTTCCACAATTGCAATGGCAGAACAGAAGAGAGATTTGAGAATCACAAACAACTTTTCACTGCCTCAGCCCACAAGTGACTCGTCACTTTTGCTCACATTTTATTAGTCATAATAGTCACATGACCCTGCCCACCTGCAAAGGCAGCTGAGAAATATAGTCTTCTGTATGCCTGGAAGAAGAGGAAAATGAGATATTGTTGAATATTAGTAATGTCTACACAATAATCTGCATTATCTATGTCTTTTTACATTGGCATAGACATAGCCATTTGGAAACAGAGCTGCTTATTCCAGATGGGTAGCCAAGGGCCATAAAAACTCCTCTTTTCTCAGCATGCTGCTGCTTGGGCTTACCAACACAAAATCCTTCCTTTTCTCCAGCTCTTCTCTTCTCTCCCTGTTTAATAAGAGGCCACATGGGGGCATGTGAGGGTGTGTGATGGGGAGCCAGAGTGGGGAGGAAGAAGAAAGGCACATAAAACCTTTACGTTCCCCAACTACCTCTGTCTTTGCAATGATCCTAAATCCTATTCCAACTCTTCTTCCTTCCATCCAGCCCTCCTCCTGCTCTTCAATAAATATCCAAGAAAGTTGGAATTGGGAATTCTTCTGAATACAAAGGTAAGACAAGTGATTATCACCTAAACAAGGTTAAGTACTTGTTGGAAAAGTACTTATTAGCACCTATGTGATTTTGCCTATCACTGCACCACAAAAGTATAAGAGAAAAACAGAGAAGGAAAAGGTTTTTTTTTTTTTTTTTTTTTAAATTACCTATGGCATTAGGGTTCTCCAGAGAAACAGAACCAATAGAATAAATAGACATATAGAAAGAGATTTATTACAAAAAATTGGTTCATGCAGTTATGGAGGCTGACAAGTCCCAAGATCTGCAGTTGGCAAGCTGGAGACCCAGGAGAACTGATGGTGTAGTTCTAGTCCAAGTCGAAAGGCCTGACAACCAGGACAGCCATTACTGTTGTTTCAGTTCAAAAGCCAGGAGGCTCAAGACTCAGGAAGAGCTGATGTTTCAGTTCAAGTCCAAAGGCAGAAAACAGCCACCGTCCCAGTTTGAAGGCAGTCAGGCAGAGGGAATCCTCTTTACTCAGCTTTTTTGTTCTAATTTGGCCTTCAACCATTCGGATAAGGCCTACCCATATGGGGCACGATAGTCTGCTTTACTCAGTCTACCCATTCAAATGTTAATCTTATCTTAGAAACACCTTCACAGATACACCCGGAAATGATGTTTTCCTACCTATTTGGGCATCCCTTAACCCAGTCAAGTTGGCACATATAATTAACTATCATGACAACGAAAACTTTGGAAACACAAGGTGCCTGTAGGTTGGGAGGATACCTTCTTATACTATTCATTACAGGAGAGTACTGGGAGGAAATATTACTTTTAACAGCACTATCTAGAGTGAGAGATTGCCTAGGTTTTACTGTACTTCATTTCCCATTAACTGCTTTGGTTGTAGTTTCAGAAAGTTTTGAATAAAAATTAGCTAGCACATAAATGTGTTGGCCGGTAATTCTAATCACCTGCCTTCACCTGTGGCTGTGTAGCTGATTGCTGCCAGGTGTTAACACTTACCAGCTCATATCAATGTAACACCTACTATGGTCTGAATGTTTGTGTCCCCAGCCCCCCAAATTCATATATTGAAACCTCATCACCAATGTGATGGTATTAGAGGATGGGATCTTTGGGAGGTAATTAGGTCATGAGGGCTCTGGTGCCATAGATGAGATTAGTGCCTTTATAAAAAAAAGGAAGCACTAATAGGAACCAGGTGTTTTAATGTGTGCCTGTAGTCCCAACTACTTGGGAGGCTGAGGTGGGAGGACTGCTCAAGCCCGGAGTTTGAGGCTAGCCTGGGCAACATAGTAAAACCCTTGTCTCTATAAAATGAAATGAAATGAAATAAAATAAATAGAGGTACTAATAAAAAAGGCACCCTTCTACCACATGAGGAGAGAGATAGAAGGCACTATTTGTGAACCAAAAGCAGTCCCTCAACAGGCACTGAATATGCCAGTACCTTGAACCCGGACTTCCCAGCCTTCAGAACTATGAGAAATAAACTTCTGTTTTTCACAAGCTGCCCTGTGTAAGGCATTTTGAACTACTATACTCCGAACTACTATAGACTTAGACAATACCTGTACATGGTAAGTAATTGAAATGGACTGTAATTTATCTGTTTTTTGACCTTTTCAGGTTTAATTTCAGAAAAAATTTTGAAAGGGTACATTTTAGTTTTGGTTTTGTTCTGTTTTTTTGAGATAGAGTTTCACTCCATTGCCCAGGCTGGAGTGCAATGGCAATATTGGCTCACTGCAACCTCTGCCCCTGGGTTCAGGTGATTCTCCTGCCTCAGCCTTCCGAGTAGCTGGGGTTATAGACGCCTGCCACCACACCCGGCTAATTTTTGTACTTTTAGCAGAGACAAGGTTTCGCCATGTTGGCCAGGCTGGTCTCGAATTCCTGACGTCAGGTGATCCACCGGCCTCAGCCTCCCAAAATGCTAAGATTACAGGTGTGAGCCAACATGCCCGGCCTGAAATGGTACATTTTTTTTTTCTTTTTTTACAAAAGGAAAATATATCTTAACATTATGGGAGATTATATTTTCCTTAAATGACTGCAATATTTCTACTGTCTCTCATTCCACATGTTCTTCTTATAATGTGCCTAACACTCCTCCCAATTAGTGTCCCCTTTACTTAAATATGGTGTGTTTGTAGCTGCTTCAACAAGTAGAGGACAGTGGAAGTGACACTGTACAACCTCTGAGATTAGGTCATAAAAGTCAGTGCAAGCTCGTCTGAGTCTGAGTGCAGTGGTGTTTACAACTAATTGATCACAACTACTTTACAGATTTCTTTGTTCCTTCTCCACTACCACTGCTTCACTTGGCTAACCTAAAAAGAAAGAGAGAGAGAGAAAAAAGTATCAGCGCAGCTTCTGCCTTGTCCTCTTGGGACTCCTGTCTCTCTTGGCATGCTCACTTTTGGAGCATAACTGCCAGGCTGTGAGGAAGCCAAACAGCCACATGGAGAGGCCACACACAGATGTTCCAGCTGAGTTCCCAGTCAACAGCCAACATCGACTGCCAGACATGTGAGTGAACAAGCCTTCAGATCCCAGACCCAGGCAGCAACTCTGAGCTACACTTGTGGAGTCATGCTCTAAGCCACTAAATTCGTAATGGTTTGTCGTGCACTGGTAGATGACCAGTTATAAAAAACACTACTATAGACATTTAATACATATTTAAATTGTGTCCAATCTTTGACATCACACATTTTAAGATCTTCTGACTCATCCTTAAAAAAAACTCACACAGCACACAATTACTAAGAATTATGCCACTCTATTCCTGTCCTTAGCCCTTCATTTTTGAGAGGCAATCCTTTCTCAAGTCTGAGAATCATGGTGATCTCAGCTGATTGGGTTATTTCTTGATTCTACTAACCATATACCCTAACACCAGTTGAGGGGTTGTTGAGAATTTAGCGATATCTTCTCAGAATGAAAACATGAGAGCGGTTTCTTGCTTTCTCCATTCTTTACACCTGCAAAACTGATTCTTTTCTATACCTTTATCCCAACTCTTACTAGTTTTGAATTCGGGACGGAGGGTGAAGGTAGGTAAAGGGGTATTTTTATAACTGTTATCAAGCAACTCTATTTACACACATTCTTCAACCCTTCCTCAATGGGTATGCTGGATGTTGGTGAATTATTATAATTTTTGGTTTCTAATGATTATAAAGGTTTTCATCTTGAAAACTATATTTGGACTCCTGGAACTAATGTTAACCGCTGGTAATGGCGTTCTTGGGGGAAAAACACAATTAGTGTAATTAGTAATTTTCTGTCTTTTTCTCTCTCCCCTTTTTGGTCTCCAAAATGTTTAAAATAATTCTCACATAGATTACTATGTGAAGGTATTGTGAGACTCCAAATATGTACAAGACACGGATTTTTTTACGCTTTCAAGAGTAAACAAGGGTTACCAGTGAAAAGGAAATAGCCATATTGTACCAGGATCATCCTTGGGGCAACCAAGGAATAACTGTAATTTTAATCAATTCTTGAGTTACTGTCCTTTGTCCCAGTGCCATAATCAACATGTCATAGTCTTCTACCATGTACCTCACTTATTAAAAATAAATGAGTTTCCATAAAGTCGACCACGGATCTTTTTTCTCTTTACCCCAGATCCTCTCTCTGCATCCGTACAGTTTCCTCTCCCACTTGGCATCTCTTACTTTACCATTTCTTCTTGCTTACTTGACTATCCCAGCTCCCAACCTTTTCTGTCCTGGAATCCACTAGGCCTGGGTTATATTGTGTACATTTTACAAATGATACTCAATAAAAAGGCCCAGGAAACCATGCACTGAGTTTCTGTATTTCATTTTTCTTAAATGCTCCAGCTACACCCAAGGCCTGACTGAGGGGCCGGGAGACTGGGCTTCCAGCCCAGGTGGCAGGGACGTGTAATTCTAAGACCGCACGCAGCCCCTGCTGACGAGATACAGAGGAGTAACGACAGTTAATAGTAAATGGAGCGAAGCCCCGGGAGGTGTAGCGAGCGTGTCCACGACAGCCAGTCACGGATCCTCCGGCCACCCACGCTTCCAGGCGAGACAGTCACGCTCCGCGGGGCCAAGATGGCGCCCTCCCCGCGGCAGCCTGGGCGCGAGAGGCGGGGCCGCGAGTGCCACGTGACCATCCTCGCCAGCCGCGCGTCCCCGGCTGCCCCAGGCGCGCACCAAGAGTCTAGCAGCCGCGCAGACCGTGCCACTGGCCCGCTGGGGGCGTCCTCCCTCTTCCGCGCCTGGCTGTCAAGCTCTGTTCTAGCGGCCGAGGGCCCGAGGGGGGCTAGGAAAGGGGGCGCCCAGCCATGCAGAGGCAAAAAGGCGCTGCGGAACGGGATCCCCGCTGCCGGTGCTGAGGCAGGAGGTCGGAGCCCCCAATGAGGGGCTGGGAAGCAGGACCCAGCACGGGCGTCTTGTCGGGAGGCTGGGCGCGCAGGGCCAGGCTGCTGTGGGCACTCAGGGCTTTCCACCCAAGCCATGGGCGCTGTCGGGCACTCAGGGGTCCCCTCGTGGCTCCGGCCACTCGGCGTGGGCATTTCGTTGGCTTCACATCGCCATCCAGCCTCGAAGCCAGCAGGACTGAAAAATAGCTTCGGCCAGACGTTCTCCTCCCGCTAAGGAGAAGGGCCGAGTGCGTCAGCCCGAGGGGACTGGAGAGGGATGCCCTAGCCCTCGGGGGGGTGGAGGACCCGCGGTTGAAGGAGGCAGCGGGAGCGGAGAGCGCCCTCCTTGACCATCGAATGCCTCCTTCTGTGTTTCCATTCCTACCGAGTGGGCTGGGCCACGCTGACCACCGTGGAGGAGGGACGGACGACGCTCGGCGGGCTCTGACCGTGCCGCCTTCATGTGGCTGCTGACGGGGATCCAGGAGGGAGTGGGCATGGGGCGCAGCCGCTCCTCCCTCCCTCCCCGCCTCCTGGGCGCCGGGGTTGGCGATGTGGAGACGTGAGGGGACCCGTCGGCTGCCCCGGCTCCTCCAGGACTCCACCAGGCGCCCGCGCGTCCCTCCTCACGCGGAGGAGGAGAGACTCCGCGCGGGGCTCCGAGGCGGGCGGCGCGCGGAGCCGGAGTGCCAGCCTCGCCATGGGACATAACGGGAGCTGGATTTCTCCAAACGCCAGCGAGCCGCACAACGTGTCCGGCGCCGAGGGTGCTGGCGTGAACCGCAGCGCGCTCGGGGAGTTCGGCGAGGCGCAGCTGTACCGCCAGTTCACCACCACCGTGCAGGTCGTCATCTTCATAGGCTCGCTGCTCGGTAAGCCTCCCGCGGGGCGCCTCCGGCCCGGGCCTCCCCGAGGGTACAGGCTCGGAGAGCCTGGAGCATGGCCGCCCAACCACCGTGGGTTTCGGGTGCCTGGCAAAGTGCAGAGTTGGAGGAGGCTTAAGGATCCCGGGTAGCTGCAGTGTAGTTAAGCAGGGACGGTGGACTCCAGCCTCCACGCGGGAGCAGAAGAGTTCCAACAGGGCTTCCTCGTGGCCCGAGGATGGAGCGGGATCCAGGCGGGGTTCCCCCTCCTCAGATGGCCCTGGCAGAACGCTCCTGGGTGCCCGGGTGGCTTCAGCTCTTGTTTACAAATAGTGAGGAATAAAGATTCTGTGGGAATTTGTTACTGATGATTGAAAGGAATGTTACCCATTCTGCTAAAGATGTTTTGCGATCCCATCTTTTCATATATATATATCGAAATAATAATATATACGATTATTTTGATAGACCCTAGACCCTTATTCTGTGCATGTTTTACGGCGTGCTTCTTCGGAACACCGACCTGCTGGTAAACAACCCTGTGAAGTTAAGCTATATGTCGCCTGTAGATGATTTTAAAACAACAAAACAAAACCCACTCTACTTCCCCATCTATGTGTTAAGGTACAGAATAAAGGTAGGATAAAATACACACGCACATCCCAGATTTAGGTATAGTCGTTCAGGGAAGAAAAGATCAACGAATTGAAATGAGTGAGTAGTAATATATTAGCCTCCTAGTGTGAGAACTACCTGTACTTCTCACTACTCTTAAATGACAATAGTCTTTATCGCTCCTCTTCAAACATTAAATGATACAAGCAATATTCATTTCTATTGAGGTCTACTGAACATATTGCATACCACTTGGATATATGTGGCTTCCTTTCCCGTGTCCCCGATGTGGCGTTTATAAGGATGTGATGTTATTGGCAAGAACAGTCGTAAAGTTTCAAAGTAGGAATAGGTTACTTTTTGCAGACACTCGTGAATTTCTATGGAAACCAAGATAACTGACATTTAATAGACTATTTTTAGAAGAATTTCAAATGTTTGGAATTTCCCTTCATACTTTCTGTAATTGTCATCATTCCATTCTACTCTATCATAGTATTTCTCTTCCATTTGTTTGTCACGAGGATATTTTCAGGAGTAGATATTAGTATTGCTGTATCTAGGTGTGTGTGTGTGTGTGTGTTTTAAGACATGTTTTTATGACTGGGATGTTAAATGCACATTAGCAAAGCAAAAGCCTATGTTCAAAATACTTTCAGTATTCATGATGCACTGTAGGTTTTTGGGAGTTAAATTCTGAGTATTGTCACACTTAAAGTGTGGGTTATTGGAGAGGTAGAAGTGACTGTATTTTTATTTCTGCAGGTTTTCCCCCAATATACATATACATACATACATTCATACATACATATGTATATATTTTTCTACCCCCACGGGTAACTTTAACTCTGAAGAACGATGATGTTGGAAGGAGAAATTCTGAGAAATTTTCTCATGGTTTGAATCTAAAAATTTGAGTACTGTTGAAATAGAAGACAGGACATGTGTGTAAAAGACATAGCAAATAGTGAATATTTAATGAATGCTACTTCTTGCCCATGCCCTTTCTGTTATTGTAGGTTGCATTCGATTCAGGAATTTCCAGATAAATCTGCCCTTATTTCAGCTTTTGTCCACACAGCACTTGTGAGTGACATACAAAACCTTCTTTAGTAGATGTCTCCAAAGGACAACCTGATTTCCTCTTGATCTTTGGTGCCTGATGAGCTAAGGAGGCTTTTTTTTTTTTTTTT
>NW_012123709.1:1123637-1125471 GCF_000951035.1 Colobus angolensis palliatus
GCATCTCGCTCTGTCGCCCAGGCTGGAGTGCAGTGGCACAATCTTGGCTCACTGCAACCTCTGCCTCCTGGGTTCAAGCAATTCTCCCTGCCTCAGCCTCCAAAGTAGCTGGGATTACAGGTGCCTGCCACAACGCTCAACTAATTTTTTTGTGTTTTTAGTAGAGACGGGGTTTCACCAAGTTGGCCAGGCTGGTCTTGTACTCCTGACCTCAGGTGATCCATCTGCCTCACCCTCCCAAAGTTCTGGGATTACAGGAGTGAGCCACTGTGTCAGGCTGATTTTTAACACTTTTTAAATAGAGAAATCAGCTTCCCTTTGTCTGGCTAGACTGCCAAATGTATGGTTCTTATTCTTAAGCTATATTCCCTTTCCTTTATAGACTGAATGTTTATATTCCCCCTCAAATTCATATGTTGAAGCCCTAACCCCCAATGTCATGTTATTAGGATGTAGTACCTTTGGGAAGTAGTTAGGTTTAGAAGAGGTCATGAGGATAGAGTTCTCAAGATGGGATTAGTAACATTATGAGAAGGAACCAGAGAGCTTGCCCTCTCTTTCTTTGCACCATGTGAGGATATGGCAGAAGGCAGCTGTTTGCAAACCAGGAAGAGGGCCCTGTCCAGAACCCGACCATGTTGGCACTCTGATCTCAGACTTCCTGACCTCTAGAACTGAAAGAAATGTCTATTTTTAAAGCCACCCAGCTTTTGGCATTTTGTTATAGCAGCTGAAGCAGACTAATACACTTATGAATGGTCTATAGTGAGCATGTGAAATGGATGACCCCAAGTAAAGATCCAACTTGCCTGTGACTTGATTCCATGAGGTGGTTATTGAAGTATTCATTTGAAGGGAAAGGTGGGAAATCGACTTGTTAAATCTGTTCCGCAGATCTATTGGATAGATACTAGTTTTGCTCATGCTTGCTTATAGTCTTTGAGCAAAATCATGTGGGGTACCAGGAAGGTTCATGGTACTTGTTTGATAGAGAAGTATACTTGTGCTTTTGATATTGTTTGAAATTAACCAGATAATAGCTAGATAATTCTTGGAGTTCCTTAGTTAAATGTTTGATAGAAGGTGTGTTAATACTATAATACTAGTTTGTGCTTATAATTTATAGTTACTCAGGATCATTTTTAGTTAACAGTACTTACAGCCAATAATAATATAATATCAACAGCCTTACCTCTACATGGAGTTTCTGTCTATTGTATGCCTAAAAACCTAGCAGACTACATTAAGAATAAGGTATCCTGGGCCAGGTGCGGTGGCTCACGCCTGTAATCTTTGGGAGGCCAAGGCACTTTGGGAGGCTAAGGCGGGTTGATCACTTGAAGTGTTCAAGACCAGCCTGGCCAACATGGTGAAACCCTGTCTCTAGTAAAAAATACAAAAATTAGCTGGGCATGGTGGTAGGTGCCTATAATCTCAGCTATTCAGGAGGCTGAAGCAGGAGAATGGCTTGAACCCAGGAGGCAGAGGTTGCAGTGAGCAGAGATCGTGCCACTGTACTCTAGCCTGGGTGACAGAGTGAGACTCCTTCTCAAAAAAAAAAAAAGAAAAAAAAAACAAAGAATAAGATATACTGAATTGATGCCTAAGGAGGCAGGAGGTGGTGGGATCAATAGTTACTAGCTTAATGTATTGAATCAAATTGCCTCACATTGTCTTTTATTTCTATATGATGTCTATATGATAGAATTCTTCTTGGAAATTACATTCTGTGGTGAAAATTTTAAAAAAAGCTTTATTGAGGTAAAATTCATACAATATAGAATCCATCCAATTAAAGAGTACAACTCAATGGTGTTTTTTTTTTTTTTTTTTT
>NW_012123709.1:1129456-1133246 GCF_000951035.1 Colobus angolensis palliatus
AGTACAATGCTGCGATCTCAGTTCACTGCAACCTCCACTTCCTGGGCTCAAGTGATTCTCCCCCTCAGCCCTCTGAATAGATGGGACTACAAACGTATGCCCCCATGTCCAGCTAATTTTTGTATTTTTTGTTGAGATGGAGTTTTGCCATGTTGCCCAGTCTGGTCTCAAACTCCTGGACTCAAGCAGTCTGTCAGCCTCAGCTTCCCAAAGTCCTGGGATTATAGATGTTAGCCAGCAGGCCCGGCCCTACTTTCCGTTTCTATAAATTTACCTGTTCCATAGATCTGTCACACAATATGTGGGCTTTTGTGACTGGCCTTTTTCACTTAGCATGTTTTCAGGATTCATCCATGTTTTAGCATTTATTAGCACTTTATTTTTTATTGCTGAATAATATTCCATTGTATGGATATATTACATTTTGTTTATCCATTCGTTTGATAGGCATTTGGGTTGTTTCTACTTTTTGGCAGTTATGAATAATACTGCTCTGAATATTTATGTACGAGTTTTTATGTGGACATATGTTTCAGTTCTCTTGAGTATATACCTAGGAGTGAAATTGCTATATCATATGGTAACTCTGTTTTTTTTAGGAACTGCCAGACAGCTCCAAATACCCCTGGTTCTGCAGTGAATATACTTTTGTTTTATTTGGTGACATTTTGTAGACTAGGAGGAAATTTGTCTCAAAATGGGAACGTAGAAACATAGCTGTGTTTTCCTCTGGAGCGTCCAAGTCTCGAAGTCTCTTGTCCCTAGAGTTTGCCAGACAGTTTCTGCGTATGTCACTTATCTGAATAAACCATTTAGATTCTGTAGTGACTGGAAACTGTTGTGAAAGTTTGTTTTTTTCTTTTCTTTTCTTTTTTTTGAGACGGGGTCTCACTCTGTCACCCAGGCTGGAGTGAAGTGGTGTCATCACGGCTCATTGCAGCCTCAACCTCTCAGGCTCAGGTGATCCTTCTACCTCAGCCTCCAAGTAGCTGGGACTATAGGTGCACTCCACCACACCTGGCTAATTTTTTTTTTTTGGTAGAGATGGGGTTTCACCACGGTCCTCAGGCTGGTCCAGAATTCCTGGGCTCAAGTGATCCACCCACCTTAGCCTCCCCAAGTTCTGGGATTACAGGTGTGAGCCACTTCACCTAGCCATGAAAAGTTTTATTGTCAGAGTTACCACATTAGCTGGGTGGAAAATTGTTATTAGTCATATAGCACAAAAACATAGAGGCATTTTTGCCTAGCCTGGAAGGTAGGAGTGGCTCTAGGCAAAATTTTGTAGTAAGGATTTACCCTAGGCAAAACTAGAAAATAAGAAAACTTTATCTTAAAAAAAATCAACTCATTTTCAGTTTTTATTGCATCTCTTCTCAGAAACCTCTTGTTTTCTTGTTCTTTTTGGATGCCCAATGACCTTCTTCTGAGTTGCTAACTTGTCCTCTCTCTTCCAAAGTTAACGGTGTCTGTATTCTATTCCTTCATGGTAGCTAAATAAATCATGTTAAATGCAGATGTTAACAGCTGTTAGTGTATTAAAGTATTTTAAAATAGTGATCTTTGAAGGTACTTTTTTTTTTTAAGAAGGTATCTTAAGCAAAAAGGATGACTTGAACACTTCGTGTATTTGAGAGGTAAGAGAGAGAAATGGGTTGGATGGATCTTTTAAGTTTGATTCTACTAAAATTGTATCATGAAGCTAGGGATTATTGACAGAAGGAAACTAAGTATAAATAAAACCTCCCTTAACATACTGTAAGGCATGACCAAAACTCAATAAGCTAAGCATATAGCCCTGAACCTTCTCAGTTATCACTGTATCAGTTTTTTTATAAAGCATTCTCCCCCTGCAGCACATATGGAGATGTTTCTTCATGGCTTCTCTTACTGAAAACTTTTGAATGCCCCTGCTCAAGGTGGAAACTTTTGTTATTACTATTGTTTTCATTTGTTTTGGCATTTGCAAGCAATTTCCAGAGAAGTGCCTTCTAACTGACCTGAGCAATATTTTGATCCGTGGCCACATTTCATTCGGAAGAATCGTAGGAAACAGTTCTTTCTGGTCTGTACTGAAAACTTGCTTCACCGTAAATGAGATACTAAAAAGCTTTCAGATTAAGCCCCAAGTGTTTAGGTATGTTGGCACTAAATAAGTTTGTAACAATGGTTTATTTTGGAATAGTTTAGTTTTGGAATAGTTTGTTTTTTGTTTTTTATTTTCTTTTCTGATTAAAGTTCCTCCCTAGGGGCAAAATTACAGAGTTAGGGGCAAAGCATGAAACCTATCCAGTCTCTCAGATTTACCCACTTTTTTTCTTTTGCGGAGTTTAAAAAAATACAGAAAAAAATTAACACATTATTATAAATCTACCACTCAGAAATAACAGTGTTAACATTTTATCATGTTTCTTTCATATTTTATTTTATTTTATTTTATTTTTTTGATACAGAGCCTCACTCTTACTCAGACTGGAGTGCAGTGGTATGATCTTGACTCACTGCAACCTCCACCTCCTGGATTCAAATGATTCACCTGCCTCAGTCTCCTGAGGAGCTGGGATTATAGGTACATGCCACCATGCCTGGCTAATTTTTGTATTTTTAGTAGAGATGGGGTTTCACCATGTTGGCCAGGCTGGTCTCAAACTACTGACCTTAGGTGATCCATCTGCCTTGGCCTCCCAAAGTGCTGGGATTACAGGTGTGAGCCACTGTGCCCGGCTGTTTTATAAAAATAAAATGTTGTAGGTACAGTTAAATCTCCCCTGTGCCTTTCCTCAACCTTTTCTATCTTGTCTATTCCAGAGCTAGTCACTGTGCTGAATTTGATGTGCAGTATAAACTTCTTCCTGTCTTTGTCCTGTTGTTTCTGCCTGTTGCTTGCCTGTGATCATGAAGTTTTGTTTTGTTTTTTTCTTTTTGAAATGCAGTTTGCTCTTGTTGCCCAGGCTGGAGTATAGTGGCATGATCTCGGCTCACTGCAACCTCCCCTTCCCAGGTTCAAGTGATTCTCCTGCCTCAGCCCCACCAGGCCCAGCTAATTTTGTATTTTAAGTAGAGATGGGAGTTTTACCATGTTGGTCAGGTTGGTCTTAAACTACTGACCTCACATGATCCACCAGCCTCGGCCTCCCAAAGTGCTGGGATTACAGGCATGAGCCACCATGCCCAGCGGAAGTTTTTACCAACTGATACAAATGCTTTCTGCGTAATTAGGTACCTTTGACTTATCTCCAATGTGGTAACTCCCCACCAAGAGTATTGCATTAGCCTTACATTTACACATTTATAGTTTACAACATATACCACATTATTTCATTCAGTCATCATAATAACCTTGTGAAACAATGTGGGGGACGTTTTCTGTTTTTATTTTCTCAGCACATCCTTTCCTCCTAACAATATTGCTCTCCCACAACACATGCACTTCCACTGGTGACATTCCCTTCCTGTATTCATCAGCATTCTTAGTTGCAGACAACAGATCCTCCTGTCAAAAGAAGACACAGCTATAAAAGCATTTAAAGAAAAATGTTTCCTTGTGAAGATGGATTGCAAGGGAGTTCAGGCTTTAAAAGGACTGGCTTGCCAAATGAAATATACAACAGGTAATTGAAAGAAAACCTCAACATTACCAAATTTACAGTTATTTTGGTTGTAAAAAAAAGCTAGTTATTTCATGAGTGTTATAACCTCAAAGATTGTATCATCCCTTCAGATATCGCATTAAAAGAGCAATAACTTTGGGAAACAACAAAGTTGTTTTTATCGGAAAACAGTAGCTTAT
>NW_012123709.1:1133866-1141152 GCF_000951035.1 Colobus angolensis palliatus
TAGATGCCACGGAGCCAGGGACACAGTCAAGAAATATGTACAGTCATTTCACTGTTCTGGCAGAAACCATGAAGCTGTTGCCATGTACCACCTATTATGTGAGGGATTAGGCACATGACCCTAGGACACAGCTGGTCCAGAAGAACCAGAGGCATCCATCATCTCCCTGTCCTTACAGAAAGAATCTGATGGCTCTGCATCCAGCCCCTACCCCACATTACTCATGTCCACTTTCCTTGGGAACATCTGTTGGGCAGAACCTGGATCATAAGCCTGCACCCTCACTGCAAACCTGTCTGCAAAGTAGTGTTTTAAACTTTCCAGCCTTTGTAGCAGAAGGTAGCAGGTGGTGGAAAGATTACAGAGGGAATATTGAGTGAACCAGACTACGGTATCTGCCACTTTCTACTTTGTGTGTGTGTGTGTGTTTTTTAAAATATGACTTCCCCTCACAGTGCTGTGTATAGCCCCACTCCCACCCTGGGATACGAGGGTGGACACGTGATTCAGGCTTTACTGATCCCAGTATCCTATTTCTCTGTGCATGAGGATTAGACCAAGAATGGTCATAGGATCAAAGCTTGATCAATCAAATAAATCAGCATCCTTGATATAGAGATATTGCTGAAGGCACCATCTTTTTCCACAGGAGTGCTAAGTAGGAATTATGGAAGCCAGGAGTATTTGTCTGCTTAGGAGAGAATGAGGACAGAGAGATATTGTTTGTATCCCTGGAGGGCCTGAGTCTAATTCTGCCCCCTGCGTTTTCCAATTACATGAACAACAATAACAAAAAATCTCCTTTATTGCTTAAACTTGTTTGAGTTGGGTTTCTGTCACACAAATATGCTGACTGATAACATACAGTATTTTTGTGCTGTTGGCAGATAAGTCAGATGTACGATTCATATCCTACATTTGCACGAACAAGTTCAGGGGGTTAGTGACTCATTTAATAGCACATTCTCACAGCCCTGCAGGGCCTGATGCAATGGAAATCAGATGCCCAGAAGAACAGCAGCTGCAATCCAGAGCCTGGAGAATTGAGCAGGAGCTGGGGATGGCCTGGCCGCTGAAGAGATGCTCACACTGAGGAGGATCATAAAGTCTGGCAGTGGAAGAAGTTGGGAGGAGAAAGTCATGCTTAGGCTCCAAGAGCCCAGGCATGTAAAGAAGGTTGGAAGCTGTGGGATTGGCAAAGGTTCATGGATGTGTAGAGGCAGAGGTCCAGGGGAGATTTTATTGGACCAGGAAATACTGTGGCAACTGTCCCAAATCAGCACACAGCCTGTGATTCTTTTCCTCTCTTATTTAAACGTCTATTTAAAAATTTTGTTTTGTTTTTTGTTTTTGAGACAGGGTCTCACTCTTTCACCTAGGCTGGAGTGCAGTGACATGATCTTGGCTCACTGCAACCTCCGCCTCCCGGGTTTGAGTGATTCTCCTGTCTCAGCCTCCTGAGTAGCTGGGATTACAGGCATGCGCCCCCACGCCTGGCCTAAACATCTATTTTTAATCAGCAGCTTTTTATATATAAATAGTTTCTGATAGTTAATTAACATAAAAACCTAGTGGCAAGAAAAAAAAATCTAGCTGTGTTACAAAAGGGAAATATGGGCACTGTTTGATGTAGCCACCCAGAAGATGATGAACTCAGTAGCCTCTAGGTCATAAACCGGCTTCAGTTTTCCTGAATATTTTAAGAGCTTCTGGGGAAGTCAGCAGGCAGGGAGGGCTAAGGGTGAGTTCTGGAAACACAGCCCTTGCTACAGTCAGTTATGGGGTATGGATGAAATACTGGACACATGGCAGGTGTATGGTTGGGAAAATGAGTTGCTCCATGTTTTCTGGTTTAGACGGCTAGTGGCCAGCTCTCAGGATTGTGAAAACAGAACTCTTCTGTGGGGGTGAAATGAGTGTCCTCAGCTGATCCAAGCTCAGGGCTTGGAGGGGAGAGTGGGACCTTTGTTAGCACTAAGCCCAGGCATCCAAATGCAGATAAGAGTCTGGGCTCGATCACATGGGCATTGTCAAGTTAAATAGACAATGCAAAGGCAGAAGGCACCGAACAAGAGGTGAAAGGTGGAGAGGAGAAAAGCAGAGAGATCCTGCACAACCTCTAAACTATTTTTACATTTCTTTAACACATCAAGCTCAATACTTGCAAAGACCATTGACTTTGTTGTTCTCTCTGCCTTAGAATGTTCTTTCCTAGACACTACTCATGGCTGGCTTGTACCCATCCTTTAAATTGCAGCTCAAATGTCACCTCTTATGGGTCTTTCCCCATCACTTCTATCAGATCACTCTGTTTATTCCCTCTGTAGCAGTTATAACTCCAGAAATCATCTTGTTTGTGTAGCGTTCTCCCCTGCTCCATTAGAATGCAGCACCTTGAGAACTGGGACTTTGTTTCGTGCACTGCTGTGTCCCCAACATCTAGAACAGTGCCAGGTGCATAGTCGGTGCTCAATACATAGTGATTGATTGAATTAAATGTTTGGGGACAATTAAATAGGATGATTAACTAAATAATCAGTATTTTGATTTGCATGAGACTTAGGGCCCTTGTGAAAATAAACATGAATCTCATCCATAGCCAGGATTCAAACACACATGGCCATGCCCGGTGAGCTAAAGTGGTGCTTACAAAAGCCAGATATCTGGAAGGACAACAGGTCTCTTGATAGGAAATCCACAGGGGCAGAAGGTTTCACCTGATTTAAATAAGAATGAGCCTATGAGATAAGACAGGCAGCATTTTAAACCAGGCAGCATAATGTGTGTGGGATGTCCTTACAGCTTTTGGAGCCTTTGGAGATGTCTTAGGTCAAAAGTATGGCCAGAAGCAGCCTAGGGACATAACCCTTCCTATGGAAGAGTGGCCGAGAGGCAGTGTTGTCATCAGGGAGCTATACGTGACATTTGGCTGCCTGTGCTGACACACATGGCAACTAGGTGTGTAGGATCAGAATGGTGTCCTTGAGTTTCTGTCAACTGTTCGGGGACCACCCCTTCTACCTATCTATCTGGAAGGCTCAGTAGTAGGAGTAGGGGTGTGGAAAAAGGGCTGAAAGCAATAGAATATTTTGGCTCCAGCCAAGGAAGCCTGCAAAAATTAGGTTGAAAACCCTGCTTTTTGCACAACTAAACGCAGTAGGATTTACAAATAAGTTGGACAAAGCATCTTCTGCTGATAGAATGTGTCTCAGTTTAATAAAGGCTGGTCGTCTGTTACTTCCATTTGTGCACACAAAACTTTCAGCATCTTTTTTAAATTTGAACTTTTTACTTTGAGATAATTGTAGATTTACATACAGTTATAAGGAATAATAAATACAGAGAGATGCCTGTATCCTGTACCCAGTTTCCCCCAGTGGTAGCATCCTGCAACAAACAGTGCCTGTGTGCGTGTAGTTTGTGTGTAAGGTGGGTACAATAAACAACTAAGATGTTGCTGTCGAAATTTCCATCACCACAAGGATTCCAACTGTTACATGTGTATGGCCACACCCATTTCTCTCCCACCCAATCCCCTCCTTAACCCTCAGCCACCACTAACGTGTTCTACATTTCCATAATTTTGCCAGTTCAAGAACGTTATAGGAATGGAATACTGTGGTGGTATGTAACCTTTTGGGATTGGTTTTTTTCATGTAGTATAATTCTTGGGAGATTCATCCAATTTGTTGTGTTTAGCAACAGTTTGTTGCTTTTTATTTCAATTCCTTTTATATGACTTTATTGTTTTTTGAGACATGGTCTTACTGTCACTCAGGCTGGAATGCAGTGGCATGATCTTGGCTCACTGTAGCCTCAACTTCTTGTGCTCAAGCAATCCTCTCACTGTTGTTTGCCACCACATAAGCTAATTTTTAAAGGTTTTTTTTTTCTTTTGTAGAGATGAGGTCTCACTGTATTGCCCAAGCTAGTTTCGACCTCCAAGGCTCAAGTGCTCCTCCTGCCTTAGCCTCCAAAAGTGCTGGGATTACAGGCGTGAGCCACTGCACCCAGTCTGTATGAACATTTTGAATGAAAGCATGACAACCCTGTAACTTTTCTGATTATTCTTAAGTCACAAAACACTCTCAATTTAGTATATAATATTTGCCGTCTGCTGATAAAAGAGGCAAACCACTAACCTTGATTTAAAATAAAGAATTCTCTCCTCCAGGAAATCCCTAGTGTAGGCCTGGTGCCTGGGAGAAGCCTAAAGTTGAACACAGGAGTCTAGTCTGCTTCCTCCTCCATTCTGAGCTTCTGGCCAAGTTTGCTTGGCCCTCCAAGATTGGAGCTGGGCTGGGGTTGGAGGTTGTAGGGGCTGGAGGAGGGAGTTGTAGGAGGGGCAGGAACAGGCTTACATGACACTGGTGTTGTTGTAAGTGGCTTCATACTCTGGGCTGTTGCCTGGTTCCTTGATGGTGATGATGCCCTCTCATATTCTGTCCTTGCTCCCTGCAAATGCTGCAGGACTTCCAGCTCCTCTCTGTTGAAGCCTGTTTGCCTGTGCAGGTGACTCTCTTGGATAAGCCCTGACATGCCCCCATGCCATTGCTCTCACACCTTGGCCTATACCCATTATACAGGACACATGCATTCTTTGCCCCCATAAGTTCGGGGAGTGCAAGCTGCTCACTGTAGCCTCTTCTTTGAACAGCTTATCAGCCCATCTCTTGCTCTTTAGGTTTCTCAGACAGAAAACAATCACAAATTCACAGTGAACCCCAACTGCAGGGGACACAAATCAGGTGTCGGCATGGGCTTGTTGAAAACCCCTAACCAGGCCTGAGGGCTTTGATGGGCACCCCCACCCTTCCTTCCTGGGCAAGTAGGACTCACATGCACCCACAGCTGTCTATCTATTCCATTATATCCTCCAGGTTGGTGAAGGTTTGAGTCTTATACCTCTTGACTACACCTTTGAAACTTTTATATCTTGCTCTGATACCTTACTTTATATCTATTATATCTTGATGCCTTGGTAGAATTTTCTGATTCCAATTATCAAAAGCGTGTGAACCAGAGCAACTCCATCTTGAACAGAAGCTGGGTAAAATAAGGCTGAAACCTGCTGGGCTGCATTCCCAGACGGTTTAGGCATTCTAAGTTACAGGATGAGATGGGAGGTCAGCACAGGATGAGATGGGAGGTCAGCACAATATACAGGTCATAAAGACCTTGCCGGTATAACAGGTTGCAGTAAAGAAGCCAGCCAAAACCCACCAAAACCAAGACGACAATGAGAGTGACTACTGGTCGTATTCACTGCTACACTCCCACCAGTGCCATGACAGTTTACAAATGCCATGGCAACATCAGGAAGTTACCATATATGGTCTAAAAAGGGAAGGCATGAATAACGCACCCCTTGTTTAGCATATCATCAAGAAATAACCATAAAAATGGGCAACCAGCAGCCCTTGGGGCTCCTCTGTCTATGGAGTAGCCATTCTTTTATTCCTTTACTTTCGTAAGAAACTTGCTTTCACTTTACCCGATGGATTCACCCTGAATTTTTCCTTGCACGAGATCCAAGAACCCTCTCTTGGGGTCTGGATTGGGACCCCTTTCCTGTAACACAATGACTGGACACTATGTTAATTTAGAAGTGTTTTTTTTCCCCCTACTTAAAATTCATGATGCAGTTTCGTTCAAAGTCTCCACATACCGCTTCAACATCAGCATCTGCTTTGGCTAGAAGCAGTTCAGAGCCGTCTCATACAGGTTTTTGGAGGCCCATCATCATTACTTCAGCCTCTGTAAGTAAGATGCCATACTTAAAAAAAAAACTCACATATGATGTAGCCACTGAAAATAGTATGCTAAGCCACAGGTAACCAGTCTGATTTTTTTAGGACTGTTTTTCTTTCTTCTCCTTGTTTGTCTGGTTTCCATTCACAAATGCCATGACATAATAATGTAAGGTTTTTAAAGAGAACTTATCAAACTTGCAGTTGTGAACTCACACACCCAGGAATGATGAATAATTTGCTCCTTCTAAAACTTACTGCATCAGATGACCTCGACAGGAAGCCCAAAGTAGCATGGACAGAGATAATTTCAGGTCATCGTGCTTTCTCCAAACAAAGTTCCAAATAAAGTAATTTGTTATTTGTTTCAAATAAAGTACAGATGCTCCTTGACTTATGATGAGGTGTCCCAGTAAATCCACTGTAAGTTGAAAGTATCATAAGCTGAAAATGCGTTTAATGCACCGAAAATGCCAAACATCATAGCTTAGCCTAGACTATTTTAAATGAGCTCAGAACACTTACATTAGCCAACAGTTGGACAAAATCATCTCACACAAGGCCCATTTTATAATGAAGTGTTGAATACCCCATGTAGTTTATCAAATACGGTACTGAAAATATATTACTTTTGCATCATGGTAAAGTTGGAAAATTGAAAGTGGAACTATCATAGGTTGGGATCATCTTTAATTGAGAGAGTGCCTTGTATTAGGAGTGACTTTGTATTTTCTGAGCAAGAATTTTTGAGGACTTCTCTGCCTTGTGTAGAATATGTGATATTTACTCTCCCTGGTTCCCTGGGCATCTCCTTGTGTGCTCATTTGCACCTTTATTAACAACTACTTTTTGTTGGGGCTTCCTGTGCAGTTTCTTAGGGCAAGAAACATTTTCAGAGGCTGCTAACTAGAAAGGAAAGAATAACTCTCTGAAGTCAACCTGAGTGTTAATTCAATTTCCAGGAACACAGAATTCAAGCGAGACTCCAGCAGAGACAAAATAATCAAATCTCAGCTTCCAGACCCTTTCATTGATTGATGAGAATAGCACCTTTTGTATTTGTCCTGTTGTTTCTGTTGCCTGCTCCCAAGGTTGCAAGTCTTTAGCAGCAAATGAATCTACAAATGACGAGAGAAGACTTAAGATGAAGCTTTCTGCCTCTGCCACATGAAAGGCAGGATTAGGGACTAGAGAGCTAACTGCCTATTTCTCTGCAGGATGCTATTATTCTTAAGATTGGATGGAACTTTTCCCTAAAGAGTGCCAAATCATTTTCCTTGTTAATAACAAATCAATGGGCTCTAGCAGGTAAGGATGATCACACTAGGTGCTTGGGAAGGGTCAATTCTAGCCTGGCCTTGTTGTCGAATGGTGGGTTGAGTGCTGGTAAATCACCTTGACTCTTTTGTGATTGTACTTGCAAGGCAGAGATTCTTCAACCTCGTGTGCATAAAAATCACTTGTTAAAATGCAAATTATTGAGTTTCACCAACAGAAATTCTGTTTTAGTGGGTTTGACATGGGGTCTTGGAGTCT
>NW_012123709.1:1141579-1147694 GCF_000951035.1 Colobus angolensis palliatus
TATTATTCTTAAGATTGGATGGAACTTTTCCCTGAAGAGTGCCAAATCATTTTCCTTGTTAATAACAAATCAATGGGCTCTAGCAGGTAAGGATCACACTAGGTGCTTGGGAAGGGTCAATTCTAGCCTGGCCTTATTGTCGAATGGTGGGTTGAGTGCTGGTAAATCACCTTGCCACTTTTGTGATTGTACTTGCAAGGCAGAGATTCTTCAACCTCGTGTGCATAAAAATCACTTGTTAAAATGGAAATTATTGAGTTTCACCAACAGAAATTCTGTTTTAGTGGGTTTGACATGGGGTCTTGGAGTCTATTTTTTTTTTTTTCTTTGAGGCAGAGTCTCACTCTGTTGCCCAGGCTGGAGTGCAGTGGCACAATCTCGGCTTACTGCAACCTCTGCCTCCTGGGTTCAAGCGATCCCCCCACCTCAGCTTCCCAAGTAGCTAGGATTACAGACATGCACCACCACGTCCGGCTATTTATTTTATTTATTTTTATTTTTAGTAGAAACAGGGTTTCACCATATTGGCCAGGTTGGTCTCAAACTCCTGACCTCAAATGATTTGCCTTCCTTGGCCTCTCAAAGTGCTGGGATTATAGGTGTGAGCCACCATGCCAGGCCTGGAGTCTATATTTTTAATGAACAAGTTAGGTGACCTTGATGCAGGTGCTTCACACTTTAACATTGATCAAAGGGATGCCTGAACAACTTCTTAGTGTCGGTGGAGATGACAGGTGAGCATCAGGGATAGTCCCAGGTTATAGTGCCAGGAGAGTTGGGAAGGGAGAAAGCTGTTTAGGGTAAGTGCTGAGGTCATTAGAAGACTTTTTTGTTGTTGTTCCTAGGGGAGTAATAGCATTGCTCAAAGCCAGCTTATTCTTGCAAAGAGAATGGTTGGGACAGAGAAGAAGTAGAAATTTAATTTTGGGGTTATTGGTACTAGTCCTACCCATCTTTTAATAACTAGTGTTACTTAAGGGGTGAAGGTAAAATGGAAAAATATAGAGACTTTGATATGAATAGGCAGGGCCCCTTCTCTAATCTGACTTACAGAAACTTTCCTCAAAATTTTATACCTAAGATCATTGAATTTCCTAGTTCTGCTTCTGCTAACCATTTCCATATCATTCCATATCCTATATGTAATAATTAAATTATTTATTTAAAAAGGCAGGAAGGGAGTTCTATTTGCCTTTTGGGTACATCTTGTTATTAATATAAAGGTAGTATTGGATATTAATATAAAGGTAAAGATCATTGAATTTCCTGGTTCTGCTTCTGCCAACCATTTCCATATCATTCCATATCATATAAATAATAACTAAATTATGTATTCAAAAAGGCAGGAGGGGAGTTCTAATTGCCTTTCGTAATATGAAGGTAGCGTTGGGGTTAGGTGACCACTTCCCATTCTCTTCAGGCGCTTGTTCTCTGCCTCACAACCTGATATCTCACTATGGAGGATCAGCTGGAATACTTGGCTGTCAGAAACATGATAGAACTGTCTGAAGCTTTCTTTTTTTCTACTTCTGTTCTAATTCTGTTCTTGGCAGATTTTTAAAAATTCACAAAACTTTCACTGAGATAGAAGTGAAAACATGAGACCATGTGCACTGTGTCAGGGGACTCGTCATCCGCCACTCCTCATGTTGCGGGCTCCTCTCCCCTTCAGCCGTTTCAGTCATGCTGTGTTCTGCCTTCTTCTGCAACGGTGGTCAAAGGTTGCTTTCAGCTGGGCACAAAAGAGAACAGAGGGGGCAAGTGGGTGATCAGAAGGGCCGATGGAGGGCTGTTTGGCTTTGGGGATAATTGTGACTGATTTTGCATGCAAATCTCTTGTTAGAATATGGACAACAGGGGAGTACATGGGCAGCTTTAAAAGTAACTGTACTTCCCTTTGGTCTCTTTATTAGGCATTCTTACTGTTAATATCAGACATCTTTAATTTATGTACTGTTTCAAGGCATAAATGCAAAGGCTACATGAAATCTCCATGGCCAACTTGTAATTTTAACGTGAGTCTTATGTTGTTGTGGTTGAAGAATGTAGGTTTAACTGAATTCACATGTTACCCTTCATGTTCCATATGTTGACTAATTGAAATTAACCTCTACTACCATCCTCAAGTCTTTAGGAGTCAAGATTAGCACTTTATCTTCATCATTTAAATGTACCTAGATTTTAACCTTTAAATTTATCTAGATTTTATTTTAATGTATCTAAATTTAACCAAAATGTTTTAATTTTTTGTATCAACTTGTTAATTTTTTTGGTGGGGGAGAACATGATTATATTAGGTAACATTATTGCTCTAAGTGATACTACCTTTGTATCTTGTATTTCATCTAAATTATAATTTTTAAAAAAGAGTTTAATGGTCAGGAAGAGAAGATTGGAAATCTTGCCATTGGAGACCTGCTAGAATCTAGGTTGATTTTAATTTACTTGTCAAAACCATTTTGGGATGATCATTAAGCCAGTTATGAATGCATTCAATAGAACTATCACCCAGCCCATATTTCCTTATCTTGATAACACCTTGTCAAGACTTTAATACATTTTGTCAGATACATTAGCAAAAGCCAGATATGCTATGTCTACTGCTTATTGATGTAAGAAAATAAGGAGAATCTACATCTACATGATTTATTCTAGTGTATCCATGCTGGCTCCTAGTGACTACTTCTTGTCTTCCTGTTGATCATTCATTCTAGCATTAGGTTGACCAATATGAATTTTGCTATATTTTTCTTGTTCCCCCTTTCCTTGTCTCCAGGCTTCTGGTTCCTTTCTTATTATCTGTAATTCCTTAAAGTTCTTCAGAGTTGATCTGGAACTTCTCATACTTCAATGTGTAAATGAATCTGCTAGGAATCTTGTTACATAATACAGGTCCAGGAATCAAGGGGTAGAAACAGGAGTGGCTCCCTTTACTGTCACGCCTAGTGATCCACTAGGAAAATTGTTGTTTTCCATGCTTAGAGACGTAGTTCCAAAGGGAAGGACAGTGATTCCCTTGAACTGGAAGCTGAGACTGTTATCCAGTCCCTTTGGGCTCATGCCTCTCAGTCAACAGGCAAAGCAGGGGGTTGCTGGACTGGCTGGTGTGATTGGTCCTGATTACCAAGGGTAAGCTACTACTACACAATGGAGGTAAGGTAGAGCATGCCCAGGAGGTCTACAATGGACTCTAGGATTCTGTATTTCCTGCAGATGTCTAGCTGATGTTGATGCTGCTGGTCCACAGGCTATACTTCGAGTAGCTAGGGACTAGAAGACTTGGTGTTTTAGGTAGGAGATCAGCTTTGAGTGCTCCTCTAGAACAGGAAGGAGGTCTCTAGTGGGTAGTGCTCTCAATTTCTTATTCCCACACTTACAAACTCACCAGTATCCTTATCCTCCAACAGTTATGTCCTTTATTCTTTCATCTTCAAGGTCTGTTGCTCCTTGACCCCTTCTCTCCCACTCTCACAGTGCTTGCTTTCTTCTTCCTTTCACAGTCATACTTCTTGGAAGAGCAGCCTTAAATTTTATACTTCCATTTTAGCCCTCCCCAGTTACTCTGCAATCAGCAACTCTGATCATGTCTCTTTCCTCTTTGAAACCCTGCCCTGGCTCCTCATTCCCTCTAGTTTCTTGTAGTGACATCCCCTACATGGCTCCTGTTTCCCTCCCTAGCTTATCTCTTTACACTCCAGGAGTTCCAAATTATGCTTGGCTCCTAGGGTACATTATTCTCTTTCCAGTCTTCTTGCCTTAGCTTTTGCTCTTCCTCTGTCCGTAAAAGCTCTTCTCTGCTTTGTTCACCTGGCTATCTCCTCTCATTCTTCAGCTGTTCCTTTCACTCTCTGTCTTTGCTTAGGAACCTAAGTTCCTTTCTTTGCTTGTATGTATTATTTGTATAATTCAAGAACAATTGAAAGGAAGGACACCTGTGTTTTCCCTCTCTGGGGTACATCTGTAACTGTAGAATTATTTTAAGGAGGTATTATCTTGACATGGTAGTGGTCAATCTTACTGAAGGGTTTTAAGGATACCAAGTCACTTGGCAAAGTCACTGTAAATCTTATTTGAAAAAAAGGGGGAAGACTTAATCATCACTCTGTATGTGAAGAAGAATATTTTTAATTACTTTATCATTGTGTGAGTTACTCTACTTGATCTATACAATATTCACTGACATTATGGTTTCGTGAAAATGAAGCAATAAAATAAAGATAATAAGTTTTATCAGATGAGAATATTTTCACTAATATGGTCCCCAGAGACAGTGATGAATGGTAAGGTTTTCAGATGATAACTCAGAATTTTGACAACTTCTTGCATTGGTCACCCTTGGGAGCAGTGACAGATAGGGTCACTTGCTGGCTAAGAGAGTAGCCTCATGCAAATCACTAAGCTAATTGGGTTTTCTCAACAATAATAGGGAATAGAGATGGAGAGCTGCCAGAAAAGATGCAGACACTGAGACCTTGATGGATTATTAGCTGATTATTCAAGCTGTAGAGGCTCAGGACCTGAGATAAATTGAATTAAGTCCAAAAGAAACTAATAATTTTTTAAACATAAAATCTGGATGTTTCTCATGATCTCTCAGGCAATGAGTGTGATTTGCTATCAGCTGCATTGTTGCAATGGCACTTGCAGATAGCAGAAGGGATGGTGAAAGGTGGGGGGCGAGGCACTCATAGACCTAAAACTTCATTTGCAAAGTGGCCTTAATGTGTGTGTTTGAGAGATAAGTCTTAATCCCTTGCATACGATGAGTGTTTTGTAAATGTGTGTAGATTGATATTATATGTTGTGTGAAATATTTAAATTAAATGAAAGGATTGCCCTTGCTTTCAGGAACAGTTTTTTATAGTGCGGTTTTGTGTCTGCTGTGTCATGTGGTGTCCTAGATTCCTGTCACTATTATAGAGAAAGGCATGCAAAAGAGAATCAGAATTGCCAGCTTCATTAAGGATATAGCAGGGATATAATTTCGTTTTCCTCAGGGTCATGAAACTGTTGATGAGTTATTTTCTAGCTGACATGCTTGGAGTGGGAGCTCTGGCCTCTTTTCACATTGCTGATTCCCTGGGCAATCTGTCTCTGGGAAAATCTCTCTTGGTTTGTGTTGTCTTTCAGCGTAATGCATTTTTCCAGACTGAACTCTGTCTTTTATATAGGTTGTACCAGAAAACGAAGAAACCACAACGAGAGATAGAGGCAATGTTTTAAATTGTGAAAGCTCATAGTCATAATAGTTTATTTTGTGAGAAAGTACTTGGTCAGTCAAATCTATTCCTTTCTCTCTCTTTATATAGAGACAGGATTTTGCCATGTTGCCCAGTCTAGATTCAAACTTGGATCCTCTGGCTTCAACCTGTGGAGTAGCTGAGATTATAGGCAGGTGCCACCATGCCTGGCTTATTCCTCTTTTGAGGATGATGTTCCTGGGACTTTGCCTAAGACCTTTGTGGGGTAGTGGATCAAAGGGATTTGGAATCAGCCAGCTCTGAGTTTACGTCCTGATTCTGCCCCTTGATTGTGTTTTGTATTGAGCCAGCTTTAATTATTTTAGAAATAACTTTTTACTAATTATAAAATAGTAGAGAATTTAGAGAACACTGAAAGTTACAAAGAAGAAAAAAATATTCATGTAACAATAAGATAAAATGCTCATGAATTAACATTCTTTGAAAGTATTGTTTTATACATTTATATGAGATTCAATTATGTAACCATGTAACCATTCTTATATTTTTTGACATTGAAGATGTTTCTTGGTTGGACCATTATAAATGGTGTTGTCATGAAGGCCAGTTGGGTTAGCTCACGCCTTTAATCCCAGCACAGGCTGAGGCGGGATGATGGCTTGAGGCCAGGAATTTAAGACCAGTCTAGGCATCTTAGTGAGACCCTGTCTCTACAAAAAAATGAAAACACTAGCCAGTCATGGTGGCATATGTATGTCTATAGTCCTAGCTACTCAGGAGGCTGAGGTGGGAGGATTACTTGAACCCAGAGGTTCGAGGCTGCAGTGAGCTATGATCATGCCTCTGTACTCCAGCCTGGACAACAAAATGAGACCTTGTCTCTAAAAAAATAATAATATAAAAAATTCTAGGCC
>NW_012123709.1:1147954-1192389 GCF_000951035.1 Colobus angolensis palliatus
AAAAAAAAAATTCTAAAAGTATTGTTGTGAAGAATCTCTTTTAATTACAAAAATTTAAGTATCTTTTTCAATGGGGTAGTTTTCTAGTAAGAGAGTTTTGCTTGAATATTTTAAATATTTGCTATTGAAGCTTTTAATACTGGAAAGTTTTTCAGAAAGGCTTTGATCATTTATAGTTTTACCAATAATTGTGGAAGAGTAAAAGGTAAGTAATTTAACTGAGCTTCAGTTTTTAAATCTATTTGCATCATAACATTGGAAGGATATGGCCTAACGTAAAGTACCTAGCCTAGCAACTGGCAAATATTATTAATGTTTTTAGTGTCTGCTTTAATATATTAAGTGTCCATACCGTATCATTAGATGCTCTATGGCCCTCATCAGCCATTAAAAAAAAGGAAAATAAACTTTTACAGAGTTATATTTGTTGTGATGTAGAATTATGTGTGAGTATCTAGCCTAATGTTCTTTTTTTTGAAAACTGCCTTTTAAAGTAAATGTATTTATTAAGGTGAAAAGTAGAGGGAAAAGACAGTGTGGTATTTACTAAAAGTATTTCTTTTGAATTAATTAGAAAAAAACAGGAAATGATTGCAGTTCATTGGAAGCTTAGCCCAACTGGCCATTGTATTTGTACTGGTTTTAATATAGTATCAAATCTTATATTGCACAACTGCTTAAATTCAATGTGTGTTTCAGTCACGTGTTTGTTGGCTGATAGGAGAAGCAAGAGAGTCAGAGATCAATATTCTCGATATCCCAAATTGTCAGTGTTAATTAAAATGATTTTAGGGCTGTGAGCCACCTTAAAAGAAGGCATAAAATGGTATAGTAATTTTAATAACTAAATTGAGAAATAATGAAACTTTGTATCTTATTTTTCTCATTTCTACCTATTCTACAGCATAGAGCGTGGCTGCGTTAGTTTCCTAAGACTGCTGTAACAAACTCCTGCAAACCAAATGGCTTAAAACAACAGAAATGTATTTTCTTACAGTTCAGGAGTCTGAAATCAAGCTGTTGGCAGGGCTGGTTCCTTCTGAAGGCTCTGAGGGAGAGTCTGTTCATGCCTCGGTCCTAGCTTTTGGCGGCTGCCTGCATCCTTGGCCTTCCTTGGCTTGTAGCTGCATCACTCCAGTCCCTGCCTCTGTGGTCACAGGGGCCTCTTCCATATGTTTCTTCTGCCTCTGGGTGTTCTCTCTTCTTATAAGGAACCCTAATGCAATGTGACCTCATCTTGATTACTACATCTGCAAAGACTGTTTCTAAAAAAGGTCATATTCGCAGCTGGCTGGGGGAGACGGTGAGGAAGAAGAGGGGTTATTACATGAACATATCTTTTTGTGGGGACACAGTTCAACTCTTTACAGTGGCAAACACTAAGTTCAAATAGAAACTGATAATCCCTCCTTCCTCCACATCCACTGCTATCATCTCTAACTTCAGTTTATTGAGTCATATTACTTAATCACTGGCTTCCCATGCCTACTGTATTTGGTTTAAGTTTTTCTGTTTGGCTCTACCTTTGATAGACAACATAATTTCTGAGAGTAAGAAATTGCTCTCCCTAAGCTTGAATCTTACTTTTTTTCTCTCTTTGGGCTGTCACCCCTGCAGGGAAGGCCTCCTTTCTTCATCGAAGTAAGTCTTATTCTAAGGGTGGGGTGCTTTGTACTTCCTTTTTCCCTATAGCACCTGGCACAGTGCTAACACATATGTGCTCAATAATTATTTTAATTGATTTTCAGATAAAGTAGAAGGATATAGATTATAGATGGGAAATAAAAGTAAATAATGGCTTTAGGTGCTTGAATCCCAAAATTCAAGTTGCTTCAGAACAAAATTCAAGTTGGTCTGTCTTGATAGCTTCAACTAATCAAGTAGAATATTGTTTTCTCTTTGTTTTAAAATTTCTACCTGGAGCACTAGTGTCATTTTTTAATTTTAATTTTATTTTTTTAGAGACAAAGTCTTTCTCTGTCATCCAGGCTGGAGTGCAGTGGTGCAATCATAACTCACTACGGTCTCCAACTCCTGGGCTTAAGTGGTCCTCCAACCTCAGCCTCCCTAACAAGTAGCTGGTCGTACAGGTATGTGCCACCCTCAGTACTGTATTTTAGTCTCATTCTGGTGTTCATCTGTTTTGGCTCTAAAATAGCATGAACATGCCAGGCATGGTGGCACATGCCTGCAATCTGAGTGCTTTGGGAGGCTGAAGCGGGATCACTTGAGGCCAGGAGTTTGAGACTCAGACTGAGAAACATAGTGAGACCATGTCTCTGAAAAAAGTCGGGCATGGTGGTGTGCACCTGTAGTCTCAGCTCCTTGGAGGGCTGAAATGAGAGGATCGCTTGAGCCTGGAATTGGAGGCTGCAGTGAGCTACTGCACCACTGCACTCTAGCCTGGGTGACAGAGCAAGAACTTATCTTTAACAAAAATAAAATCAAAAATGTCATGAGCAGATGCTCCTGTCAAGAGTGTCTCTTGAGAGCAGCCCTTTGGAATTGAGTAGTATAGAATCATATACTTTGATTTTGACTGTAAATTATACTTTTTATTTTATTTTTAAACAGGTTTGTGGCATTTATTATGTGCCAGGCTCTAGTTTATTTGCTTAGCAAATAGACTTGAAGTTTTTGTTATTTATTGTCAATACTGAGTTCTGTGTCTGAAAGATAATTTCTTATCAGTGATGTAATATCTAAAAGCATAAATGAAACCAGCATGTAGTTTGTTTTATCTTTATTATCATCATTGTTACATAACTAAAAAGCTGTAAGAGGTTTTGCTCATCTGGACTTCTCTGCCTCTTCAAAAAGGAGGTCCAAGGCAACACTGCTACCTCCTCCTTGGGTTCTGTCTTATTCCATTAAACACCACAGTTATAAATTTGAAGGGATATATACCAGGGTACCAAATTTAGTATATGGCCTTATGGAAGCCTAGTCAAACCCAACTCGTCCATAGTCTGGTGGACCTCAGCTCCAGCTCAGGTTCTTACCGTTACCAGGTCCAGAGCCATTAACTGGGCTCTGGTGGTGAGAAAATTTATTTTTCTGTTTTGTCATGGGCAAAAGGATAGGAGTCAGCAAGGGTTCATTTGGGTGATATTGAACACGTGTGTGTGTGTGGTGTTTGTAGCTAGAATGAATGAATATTTGCTAAGCCAATAGGCTAGAGCCTGGCATATAATAAATGCCACAAACGTGTTTAAAAATAAAATAAAAAGTATAATTTACAGTCAAAATCGAAGTATATAATTCTATACTACTCAATTCCAAAGGGCCACTCTCAGCATCTCTATAGTCTCCCAGTGGTCTGGGCCTAAGGCTTATCTCCTCAGCCTTCCATTCACCTCTGTTTTGAGATCTTTGTCCTTGGTCTGTTAAGTTTCATGAACTGTAACTTTTGGCAAGTGGGAAATGTCCTCACAGAGGAGTTCCTTCAGTTTTCAGTGCAATCTCTTCTATAGTGACCTGCAAAAAACCCGAATTAGAAAATTAGCGTGAATAGGTATTTTTACAAAATAAGTTGACACTTGCTGAGCTTAATTTTTTCCTGCCTTTATGTTCACAGAAAAGAGACGTTGTAAGTATTAAGGGCAGTGGTGTGTTGATAAATGTTTAACATCAGACTCTCTCTAAGAAAACCCAAATTTTTAGTGGTTTGTGATTTTCATAGGCTCTAAAAAAAGCCAGGCATAGTGATATTTTCATATCATCATATTGAAAATGATGACTGAAATTTTTATCATTTTGAAATTGGCCATGGTGAAAATACCATCATTCAAACTCCCAGTGTGACCTCACTGAAGTGGAGTTGGGCAGAGAAATGGACATAGGCTCTAGAACACCTCTGCAATAGGCCTTGGGTACATGGAGGATTGAGGGGATGTGCCTTAGGTCTGGCCCTTAGAGAGGCTATGAAGATGCTGAGACTGGCTTTTCCCTGTGTTTTCATTTGTCCATACATTCATTCTACAAATATTTACTAAGCACCTGCTATGTGCCAGGCACTCCTCTAGGTATTAGGGATATAGTAGGGAACCAAACAAAGTCCTCACCTCCAAGGAGCTTGGGTCCCAGTGAAAGTATTCACAGACTTCCAATTTCACCTCCTTGGGACCCTAGCATTCTCATATTTTGGATAGTTAGAGTCAAGGTCCCATAACACTTTAATTTTTTATTTTATTTTATTTTATTTTATTTCTGAGATGGAGTTTCGCTCTTATTGCCCAGGCTGGAGTGCAATGGCACAATCTTGGCTCACTGCAACCTCTGCCTCCTGGGTTCAAGTGATTCTCCTTCCTCAGCGCCCTGAGTAGCTGGGATTACAGGTGCCTGCCACCCGGGTTAATTTTGTATTTTTAGTAGAGACAAGGTTTCTCCATGTTAGTCAGGCTGGTCTTGAACTCCCAACCTCAGGTGATCCACCCGCCTCAGCCTCCCAAAGTATTGGGATTACAGGCTTGAGCCATCGTGGCCGGCCAACACTTTAATTTATTAAATGAAGAAAATAGCATGGGCCCATTTTAGTTTTCCTAGATGTAAAGCAGGGATTATGGAGGAGGAGATAGAATTGCTCTCTGAATTGTCTCCATCTTGGAATCACAGAGACGTAAACCTTGTAATGTCAGGAGCATTGGCTTGTCTTACATGGGAAACTCATGGTAGATAAAGCTTCGTTAGAAAGTTTGTTGTGTAGATTCCTCTGATGTGCTTTCCAGGCTGATAAGGTTCTAACTTCATCTCTGGTGATCAGCCTTTGTCCTTCCTGGACTCCTTTGCAAATAGCAGGTGCCTCAAGGGGGAAGGTTGGAGAGCAGGGATGGTAAGAGTCTTGCTGGGAGTTCCAGTCCCCTACCTAACCCAGAGGAGGTGACTGTTGCAAACCATTGCCTGTCTCATTAAAAGTTATGACAACTAGAAGCTTATGGAGTGGATAAGCTTCTGGAAACTGAAACTGTGTCTAAGAATCGGGAAGGTTCATATCCTCAAGATGGGTAGGAAAGGGGTTGATGAGGCTACTCTGCTGGTAGAACTCTGGAGAGAAAGATGATTTACACTTTGGAGGGGAAGAAAAAAAATGTTCTCTTTACCTTTCTGAATTCTCAGCTGGGACCCTTGTAACAAAAGGTAGATGAAGAAGGGAAAAGTAAGCTGGGCAAGGTGGCTCAAACATGTAATCCCAGCACTTTGGGAGTCTAAGGCAGGAGGGTCAGTTGAGGCCAGGAGTTCGAGGTTATGGTGAGTTATGATCACAGCATGGCACTACAGCTTGGGTGACAGAGCAAGAGCCTTAGCCAAGTGTGATGGTCTGTGCCTGTAGTCCTAGCTGCTTGGGGGGCTGAGGTGAGAGGATTGCTTGAGCCCAGGAGTTCAAGGATACAGAGGGCTATGATTACGTCGCTGCACTCCAGCCTGAGCAACAGGGTGAGGTCTCAAAACAAACAAACAAATAAAAAACAGATTCCCTTCACCCCCCAATAAAACCAACAAGAGAAAAGCAAGAAGTTAACACATACGTGTTATATGTATATGGGAGATACCAGAGAAGTGAGTACATCTCAAAGAGGTGGCTTAGTATTCTGGCTTTACAGCATCTTCAACAAAGAACAATAATTATTTACAGAAATGACTGCAGAAAGGGAAAGGACCTTGAGTCTCTCGGGGTGGCAAACTGTGGGAAAACAAATAAAATACATGGGAAACTCCTGGTAGATAAAGCTAAGTTAGAAAGTTTGTTGTGTGGATTAATTCCTCTGGTGCCCTGTCCAGGCTGATGATCAGCCTTTGTTGTTCCTAGACTGCTTTGCAGATTAGGGGGATGGCAGAGAGCTTCTTTTATATCTGCATCTTCCCAGTTGCCTTCAAGTCAAAATAATCCTTGTGCCAAAGTGGCATATTTTGGGTTGGCATATTCACCTACCCTTCAACATACTCCTCTGGAAGAGGATTTAGGATTCTCAGTGAAGAACTTTGAATCTTGCTGCTTGAAAAACATCGTGCCACACTTACTAATAGGTGGTATGATTTGAGGGGGTGAGATTTTCTTCTAGGAAAATAGGTCCTCAGGAAATTCCAGAAGCTTTAGATAAGTAAAAGCAGAAAGGAGACAAACTTTTTTAAAAATTTAAATTAACTGTTGGATGCTGCCTAAATCCTGGTCAGGTTTGCATGACTCTGCAGAGCCTCTGCCCTTGCTGTTTTTCACCTGTTGGATGAATGATTCATTTGCCCCTGCTGATTCTCACCTGTTGGATGAAGGATGCTGCTGTTTTACACAGCGGCATTCCAGCAAATGTGGGTGGTGGACCATTCACCTCTTTGTGTTTATCTGGAGATATGCATCCTTCCATTTATGCCTAAGCCACCTAAATCTTCCTCATTAGCAAGGACTTACATATGCACTATGCTGGCTTGGAATTTAACTCTTGACTCTGCTGTTTTTAACCAAATAAAGAAAACCCCAGCCTTTTTCTGCTTCTAGGACCCAACCGCTTTGGAGTCGTCAGTGTTTCCAAGTATGGATTTTGGATTACCTGCATCAGAACCACCTTCCTGCGCTTGTTAAAAATACCCATTCCTGGGATGCACTCCCAGTCTGCTGAACCACAGCCTCTGGAGTGAGGCTTAGGAATTTGCATTTTTAATGAGTTTCTCAGGTAATTCATAGGTACATTAAAGTTTGAGAATCACTGGTTTAGACTCACAGAATATTAGAGAGGAAATAAACTCGTGTCCCCTTGGAGTCCCAACCTGTGGCCCCTTGGAACAAACGCAGACTGCTTGATGCTGGAGTTAAGCCTGGGAAAGGTTGGTAGCATAATTTTTCTATTTAAATTAGGAATTAGGATACCCACACAATCTGGTAGGTGAGAAAGGACAAAGCCCCTTCTTAAGGATTACCATTCTGTGACACCTTGCTATTAGCAGGCCCAGGTCTGTCATTCCAGTTGAAGGTGAACGTAATTAATTACAGTCATTTCATTTTCAGCTGTTAAAGTTTAATTCTCCTAATGTTATATTATGGAACCTGAACATTTGCATAATAATTGACAAAGAAGATCAGTATGAGTAAGCACTTTTTGTGCCTTTGACTCCTGCGTTGTCACTCTAATTAGTATTTGTGTGCCAAGTGTGGATTCTCAACTCATTAAAATTTTTGAAATCATTCAGGCTCCACACTTAGATGTTTCAGACCATTTGGTCCACTGTTGAGGGAAAAACAACACAGATATCTTAACTGGGTCCAATGCTGTAATTTTATAGATGTGCAAATCAAGGTGGGGGTGGGGGATGAAGTGACTTGTGCAAGCATGTCGGGGCTGGAACAAGTCCCCAGGTCGTGCTGCTTCTAGGTGGGCGTTCTTTCCTTCTTAGGGCTGACACTCAGCAGGAGGGAAGTATACCTGTAAAATTCTCTGCTGAGTCTCACAGTTCTTGGCAGACAAAGTCTAATACTCCCATTTCTTTTTTTTTTCTTTCTTTTTTTTCTTGAGACAGAGTTTCTCTTTTGTCGCCCAGGCTGGAGTGCAATGGCGCGATCTCAGCTCGCCGCAACCTCCTCCTTCCGGGTTCGAGTGATTCTCCTGTCCCAGCCTCCTGAGTAGGTGGGATTACAGGCGCCCACCACCATGCCTGGCTAATTTTGTGTTTTTATTAGAGACGAGGCTTCTCCATGTTGGTCAGGCTTGTCTCCTGACCTCAGGTGATCCACCCACCTTGGCCCCCCAAAGTGTTGGGATTACAGCGTGAGCCACCCTGCCTGGCTTAATATTTCCATTTCTAAAGACACATTATTTAGTGTTCCCTTGTGAAAGGAGGGAAATTGCATTGAGTTTTCTATTCAGTGTGAGACTTGGAGAAACTGTCTAGTGTCTTGTTCTACATTACTTTTTGAGAGAGGTACAGTGCGTGGCTGAAGCAATCTGGACCAGGGGACTACCCTCAGTGCCTGTGAGAGCAGGTGTGTTGTAATTATCAAGTGCTGTGATAATTGTGCTACACTTAATTAATTGGAAGATTTGTCTCTAATTTACTTTGGAGACCTCCAGGTGATTCAGTTAATGGGGTAGAGCAAGGAGGTGGGGGATGGATTTATTTTTATTTTGCATTTCTATTTTTCCTTCTTACTCCCTGATTTGCTTTGAAGGCCATCCTGGCTTTATAAAGGGCACAGATATATTTCTTACCGTGTAATTAGCAGGAAAAACATTCTGTTGAACAGAGCAATGCTAGAGGGTTAGCTTGATCGCCTCAGAGGTTGCTGAGGAGCTGGTGTATCTTTATGTCTTCTTTTCAAATGCTCTTTGAGATTGTTGCTAAAGTAGTTTTCTATAATAGAGTGTGTGGTCAATCCTTTTGGGGAAACATGGGTAACGTAAGTCAACTGTGAAGAGTAAGTTTGATGACAAACGATTGGGAACTTAGAGCTATTTCTTGAAGGGAAAAAAACTGAAGTTAGTAGACAGTTTGAGGTTTAAGTCGATGGTTTTTGACTTGTAGAACTTGAGCAAAAACTTAAAATGTCCTTTATCGTGTGGCAACCTCTGCTCTTTGGCTACTCAGTATCCGTGCTTTTATTATTCCTTATTTAAAGGACCCTGGTTTTGTTTAGGGCAACAATGTGCCCAGATAAAAATACCTTCCAGACTCCTGTGCAGGTGGGGGTGGCTGTGTCACCAGGTCTGACCAGAGGGTTGTGAGTGGAAGTTTACTGGGTGGAGCTCTGAAATGCTATTTTTCCTGGTAAAAATGAAAAGCTGGGGCATGTCTTTTGCCCTTGACCTTGACCCTTTCCCCCTTCCGCCTGGTATACAGCACCTAAGGATACATTCTGCCTGGATACAACACCTAGGGATAGAATAACCATCTTGCAACTATGAGGACACAAACCATGTGGGAAGTATGGCAGGGAGGAAATTAGAAGTCTAGGTTCTTGCCATAATGACTTCTTTGAGCAGCTGGCCCAGCCCTCTTCTGGAATGTGGGTTACATGAGAAAAACAACCTTTATCAATTAAGCCATTGTAGTTGGATTTCTGATACATAAATATGATACATAAACTTGGAAAACTGCTAGTTAGGTGGTCCTCGTACAAGGTGAGTTTAATCATAGTATATTCCAATGGACAGTTTAACTTATTATTTATTTTTTTTTTTGAGATGGAGTCTTGCTCTGTCACCCAGGCTGGAGTGCAGTGGCCGGATCTCAGCTCACTGCAAGCTCCGCCTCCCAGATTCACGCCATTCTCCTGCCTCAGCCTCCCGAGTAGCTGGGACTACAGGCGCCCGCCACCTCGCCCGGCTAGCTTTTTGTATTTTTTAGTAGAGACGGGGTTTCGCCATGTTAGCCAGGATGGTCTCCATCTCCTGACCTCGTGATCCGCCCGTCTCGGCCTCCCAAAGTGCTGGGATTACAGGCTTGAGCCACCGCGCCCGGCCAGTTTAACTTATTATATAGAGGTGGAAATTTTAGATACAGAGAGATTCCCATGTCTGCAAGACTTATTTTGTTGGAAATTACAATATGCAGAAACTTGCCAAATATTGGTCCACGTAAGGCAGTCCCTAACAGCAATTGGGTATTACCTGCACTGTCTGCAGCCCTTTGCTGAAGGAGGATTATGTCAAAAGTCAGAGGGATCAGGAGCCAACAAGTTAGTGTGACCCCTTGTTTAAAGGGAGTGGGCCCAGAGGGGTTTGCCTACAATCCACAGGTGAGCTCTGTGAGCACAACCTGGTCATTGCTTCTGAGAGATGTTTGGAGTTCTTTTATTTTTCCTCTTCTGGGGCAGAGATGTTGGTCCAGGATCACATCCATCCATAAATCTGTTACCTTATTTGAGGCAGTTCCACTGAGCAGGCTTTCTTTAATACATTCATTAATCAGCAAATAACCATATTTCTGAATAAAGATTTATCATAGGAATTTTGTAATCACACAATGTTCTTTTTTATTGCTATGTATATATCTTCTGGTTCTTGTTATATGTAAGACAAATGGAAAATAATAGATTGCTGATTCTGTTTGCTTATGGCGAGAAAGGAAAATAATTACATGGTGAACATTCCAGGACCTTTAGGCCTATGAAGAAGAAAATCGTCCAAGGACCACACAGAATATTGTCGTGTTTGTTTATGTGCCATCATGATGTTTCTCAGACTTTGAGCAACTGCAGACCACTTAGACGGTGCTTTATGTACGAGTAGACCATAATTTGAGGTAAATTTTTAAAAAGTAAAAAAATTTTAATAATGAAAAGCTCGTTTGACAAATGAGATAGGAGGAAACTTTGGGAGGTGATGGATATATTTATATCTTTCCTTCATGGTGGTAATGGTTTCATGAATGTATACCCCAAACTGTTTGAATTGTGTACATTAAATATATATAGCTTTTTTTCATGTCACTCACACCTCAATGAAGTTTTTTTTTTAAAAAAAGCATGTTTGAAAATTAATAGTAAATGTTTCTCATATCAGTGAAAGATACTGTAATTCTGAAGTAAAATATCTAATATTTAGCTATATGATGTGTTCCTTATCTAGTGTTTTTTCCTTCTTCATTATTTTACCAAAATAGAAAATACTTCTTTGTAATTAGAGTCTGTCAGGAATGGCAGTAAATGTGTGATGGCTCCATCAGTTTGGGAGGTTTGGATAATTCAGATTGAAACTGTCTAGAAATGATGGCAAGATTTCCACCTGAAAATCAGAGTCAGGGCTTCTTCAGGTACGAAGTCTACAAGTCTGTAAGCACATCTTCAAACTCACTGTTCAGTCTTCTCAAAGAAGCTCTATACTTACTCTCAGTGTTCAACATAAACCATGTTTGGGTTCTGGATGACAGGATCAGGAATATCCAGATACTAACTGCGTTGCCGACATTTGCCACTTGAAGCTAGGGAACTGCTCCTTCCTGACATTATCTGTGTGGAACAGGAATGTTCCAGTCTCATTCGTCATTTCAAAAGTCTGTGTGAGCACCCTTGATGACAACCACAGTGCTTCTGGGGGACCAATCAGTCTCATGCCCTCTGCCCATTTCTTTGCAGAACATACTGAGAAAACATATACTCAGATCTGATTATAGTCACACTTAAAACTATTTTCTGCAACACCACGTTAAGATTAGGAACCATATTGTTGTGTGTCATCTGTTTTGGTGAATAAAGAAGTGGGTGTTTTGGCATAAAGGTAACACTTTTATTTGTATCACACCTTCTTCCTTGCTGCAAACATAGCTGGTTATTCTATCAGCACAGATCCTAATGCACCTTTTCTGATTTATGTTATTGCTTACAAAATAAATGTTAACTAATGAAAAGTCTCTACTGTAGATTGGGTTATTGGTAACACATAGAGCCAAGAGTTTTTAAGTACTTCTCCCTCAAATATGTTCCACTAATATGCTAGTTGGTATGCATACACATATCATTGGTTTCACTTAACTACAAGGCAAAATATATGCTAGCGTACATATGTGGTTGTAATTCTTCCACATTACATGCCATTGATATGTGATGTTTGATAGAGCCATCAATAATTTTGCCAATACTTGCATAGTCAAATTTTCCTCTGAGCATGTGATTTGTCATTAACCTTGTGGCTGGTTTTATTGGTTTCTTAGAAATAGAATAATCTTTATTTGTTTTGTCTCAGGAATGTAACTTTGAGTAATGCCCTTAGTGACAAAATGAGTCAATTTAATACCAGAAAGCATTATTTCGTACTTGTTTTGGAACAATTCAGGAAGTTCAATAGGGAGGTTGCTGTGCACATTTTGAAATGTAGTTTGAAAATATTATGAAATCTTTGATGCTTCAAGCTGCTCTCTGATAAGGGTTTGTGACAGAAACACATTGGCAAATGGAATAATTGTCCAATATATTCCTTGGCAGTTGCTGGGGCCAACTTCACTTGTGAGAAACCATCCCACTTGCATATTCACATTCTCTACTTGTACTAGAGTGAGGTTCACTGTTTGTGTTTAAAACATGATTGTGAGGTCTGGGATTTTTGTTGCTATATTCATTACTATGTTTATACTGTAAATGAGCACTTTTGAACCATCCATTCATTTGTGTAAGCTAAGGATGAAACACAACACATTAGTAATAGTGAGAAATGTAATTTTTATTAACAGACAGTAACATACAAAGATGTTAAACTATGTTAAAAGGGGCCAGATGCACCCAGTACTGCTTTTAGGATTGTGGTGAGTGTGATGATTAAGAACATAACTGGATTGCTATGAAAAATCCTAATCAGTTTTGCATTCAAGTGTAAGGTATATGGGAATAAAACAATTTCTCCCAAACAGCCAAATCCCCACAGGACACTTGACTGACTGATTGCCTGAGAACTCTATACTGTTAGGCCCTTTAGTGACATAGTAGGTAGTAGGTAGACAGTTATGCCTTTTAATAGGAAGTTTCTAAATGTATCCATTCATTCATCAGCATTAATTAAATGCTAAATATATACCAACCACTTTATTAAATACTGGCGATATAAAGATGACTAAGATTCAGTTAGTTCCCCAGGGACCGAGTTTATAGTCTGTTGGGGAAGACAAATATAAACTAAGTTATAATTCATTATGCTAAGTGCATGCTGGAGACAGGCCAGTGAGAGCACAGCATGGTACTTGGAGATCATAGACAGGGTTGTGGGAGCATACATTATAAGGTGAAAAGTGAGGCTGGAGGGGTGGGCAGAAACTAGATCCCACAAGACTGAACTGGCTGGTTAGGAAGCTTTGAGTTTGTCTTCTAGGCCTCAAGAAGCCATGGAGTGGTTTTAAACAGGGCAGTGAGAAGGACAGGTTTATGTTTTAGCAAGATAATTCTGTGGGCTGGGCGAAGGTTGGAGATGATGGAGGTAAACCCAGAAGTAGGGAGACTATGAGGCTGTTGTGATTTCTAGCTAAGGTATAATGAGGGCTTAGGCAAGGGCATGGCAACAGGGTTAAAGAGTTTGTGACACATTCAAGAAGTAAAGGAGATAAAAGTTTCAGGACTTGGTGATTGACCAGGGGTGCAGGTTGGGTTAAGACAGAGCGAAGGATGATGCTTAATTCTCTATATTGGGCTTCTGATGGGGTGGAGGGGAAAGAGCGAGTGAGAGGGAGAGAAAGAGAGAAAGACAGAGAGAGAGAGACAGAGAGACAGAGAGATTAAGTTTAGGAGAAGCAGGTGGGGTAAAATAGGGTATATAGGAGATAAAATATTAAGTATTAAGTTTGGTACAAATTGAATTTAAGGTACCTGTGAAATACCCAATTAGATCTAAGAATCTAAAGCTGCTGGAGGGTATAAGTATGGAAGTCATCAAAATGGGTGGTAGCTCAAACCATGAGAGTAGATGAGTTCGCCTAATGTTGAGTGGGCATTTTAACAAGCAGGCTGGAGAAGGGGAGTGCCATATAGGAGACAGCAGACAGTAAATAAATGGTCAAAGAGATGGCAGGAGAGCTGTGGTAGTGAAGTGCCTCAGAAGCAAAGGGAGCAGAGGGTTTCCAGGAGGGAGTGATCGATAGCATCCGACCCAGCAGGGGAAGACCAGACAGTGTCCACTGGATGCAGAGGAATGCATGATGACTTTGGGAGAGAACTGTTTCAAAAGAGTGGCAGGGGCCCATTGCTGTATTTTTGGAAGTGAGTGGAACGTGAGAAAGTAGAGAGTGAATTTCTCCCTTTGAAGCCATTGTACCAAGAGTTTAAGATTTCCTAGCCAGAGAAGTTCTGAGTCTTGAGAAGGTTGAAGATGTTTACTATGTGCATGAGTAAAGAGAAGTTTAAGTTCATTGGAGTTGATAAGTATAGGAATTTTGAGTCTTGTCACCCACATTGGACTTTGAACTTATCCTAAATAATGGCAAGGCCTGGGTGGGACAGAGGCTATGAGTCAGGTACTAAAATCTTTAGCAAATGAGAAGGAGTTACCCGGAGGCTGATAGGTTACAGAAACAAAGAGGGAGTAGAAAGAGTTGTAACCAGATGACAGGAGTTAAAGGAGTCAGAGTTTTAGATTAAATAGAGAAGGGCAGTGTGTTAGACGTACAAATGGGGAGTGAGTGAGGAATAGGATGACCTTATTCCCAACCTTGAGGTAGGGTGCCCAGGAGACTGCACAGCATCCGGTGGGGAAGTGGTCCATTGCGTTTTGGTTAAGGCCAAGGTCTGTGAGGTAGGCAGGATGTTGCCAAGTGTTAGTCCTATCATGCAACAAGTTGCAGAGGGTCCAGTAAGAGGTTGGAGAGGAAAGGGGAGTAAGGTTGAGGGGAAGCTCTGAACAGCATGGGCAGGAGGGTGTGAGAGTACAGTTTTGGACATATGACAAGGATGTGAAGTGTGGTGGGATTAACTGGCCTAAACATTTCAATAGACCTTTGGGATGAAGTTGCTTTAGGTTTCCCATAGGCATCTAAATATCAGCTGATGACCACTGACCTGTTCCAGTCAAGGCTATGTGGCTCCTGGGACCATATTCTTCCAGCATTACAGAAGGAGGTTAAGTGAGCTCCCAAGCAGCAACACCGTCATTGGTCAAGGTTTTAGTACTGGACAGGGAGTTATGAAACAGGGTTTTAGTCCTAGCTTTGCCTCTAACCCACTTTATGGACTTGGGCAAATCACTTAAACTTTTAAGGCCTCACTTTCCTTATTTTTAAGTGAGGGGTAGGCCCAATAGTCTCTAAAATGACAGTTGATTCCATTTGTTCTCTAGTTTTCTTCCATTAAATGTGGCACTTATGGTACTATTGTGGTATCATCACAGCACTCAGTAACCCCTTGGTAATCTTCACCGAGGTGTACTACCCTTCAGGCCCAGCCACATTACACATACATCCAGCAATGCCTACTCTCGTCTTACCCCATCTATGATGTTCAGGAAGGACCGTGTCCTCAGTCCCTAAATACATAGGGTTTCTTCAGTGTTGGCCTTTTGGCCAGCCAACCCTCCCTGACTGTCACTCTGGTCATTTACTTTTTGTTTTATTCTCTTCTTTAGAATAATAGTGAGCTTTATTATCCAAAGAGCTTTAAAGTGGTTTTACAACTAAAGGCAGGAACCGTTGTATACTGGTATGAATGTAAATTAATTGGAACAACCATGTGGAAAAGGGTGTATAGAGGTTCTTAAAAAAACTAAAAACAGAACTACCATATGATCCAGCAGTCCCACTTCTGGGCACGTATCCAAAGGAAATAAAATCAATATCTCAAAGAGATACTGCATTCCTATGTTCATTGCAGCATTGTTCACAATAGTCAAGATATAGAATCAACCTGTGTCTGTCAACAGATGAATGGATAAAGAAAATGTGTTACACACACACACACAAACACACACGAATATTATCTGGTCACAAGAAAGAAGTCTTGTCATTTGCAACAGCATGGGCGATTCTGGAGGACATTGTGCTAAGTGTAATAAGCCAGCCACAAAAAGATAATACTGTATGATCTCACTTACATGTGCAATCTAAAAACATTGAACTCTTGGAAGCAGAGGGTAGAATGATGGCTGTCAGGGGGTAGGAGAAATGGGGAGATGTTGGTCAAAGGGTAAAAAGGTTCGGTTGTGCAGGATTAATATGTTCTGGATATCTGAGGTACAGTGTGGTGACTATTGTTAGTAATACTGTATTGTACACTTGAAATTTGCCAAGGGAGATCTTAAATGTTCTCAACACACACACACACATGCACACACACAAATTTACTATGGGAGGTGATGGATGTGTTAATTAGCTTGAATGTGGTAATCATAATGTACATGTATATCAAAACATCATGTTGTATACCTTGAATATATATAGTTTTTATTTTCAGTTATACCTCAGTAAAGCTGGGAAGAAAGAAGTGCTTATAGTGAAGGAAAATGTGGCTGTGTCATTGTTTTGAACATCTCTGTCAGGAAATACTGCATGAGTAATGGAAAGAGCATGGAGTTGGGGCCGTGTGCGGTGGCTCATTCCTGTAATCTCAGCATTGTGGGAGGCCGAGGCGGGCAGATCACTTGAGGTTAGGAGTTTGAGACCAGCCTCGCTAATATTGTGAAACTCCATCTCCGCCAAAAAATAAAAAAATTAGCCAGGTGTGGTGGCGTGTGCCTGTAGTCCCAGCTACTTGGGATTCTGAGGCAGGAGAATTGCCTGAACCCGGGAGGTTGCAGTGAACCGAGATCCCTCATTGCACTCCAGCCTAGGCAACAGAGCAAGGCGCTGTCTCAAAAAAAAAAAAAAAAAAAAAGAAGAAGAGCATATAGTTAGGAGCCAGGAGACCTGGGCTTAATGCATCTGCAACCTAGTTCATAGGTGGATGCTAATTTAATACAGGACAATAAAATGCCTAGAAAAGTATTTGCTCACATTTGATGGAACATCTTTTCTGTTTGCCTACCTTTGGATTTGGGGGAATTTGGGGTGAATATGACTGTAAATGAATGTGTTCGAGGATGTTCACTTGAACGTATCAGTGTGGCTGGGGTTGGGGGAGAGGAGAAACTTATTCTTCTCTTAACTTTGTCCTCCATCTTGTTTTTATGTTTTCTGGCAACAGTAACTTTGATAAAAGAGATCTTCCCAAGCCTGATGAGACAGCAAACTAAAGAATGAAAGAAGGGAGGATATAAATAGCACTGAGGACCAACATGGATTTTTTAGGTGTTTTCAGAGCTGCTAGACTCAGTAATTGGGTTTTCTTATGAGACTTTTAATTGCTTTATTAAGAAAAATAGGTTAAAATAAAATTGAACAGATTAGGCAGCCAAGCTCTGGAACTAGTAAAGAAGGTTCTATTTATGAGTTGAAGAGGTAACCTTATTTTTTCCCCCTGATTCTAAGACCACGTTGAAGGAACAGAAGATACTGTAGATCACCTGTTCTCTTTCATTCATTCTCTCTCTCTCTCTGTCTCTCTCTTTTTGTAACAGGATCTGGCTCTGGAGTACGGGTGGGATTTCAGCTCACTGCAACCTCAGCCTCCTGGGCTCAAGTCATCCTCCTACCCCCAAGTGGGACTATAGGTGTATGCCACCACGCCCAGCTAATTTTTGTATTTTTTCGATAGAGAGGGGGTTTCGCCACATTCCCACTACAAAAATTTACTACCAGAAAATAAGCTGAGAAAAATGATAGTTTTCATGAGATACAAGATGGGCCATTCCATAATAACAGCAATAGAAATTAAATTATAAACATTAACACCAACATCAACATCATTAACATTATACCCCTTACACAGGAACAGCTGGTAGAACACCACTTTGGGTATTCAGCTCATACTGATCTTGTATGCAAGAAGATGAGAGAGAAGGTGTGTTTAAATCCCATTTTATTAGGCCTTAATTCCCTGTGCACAACAGGGTAGTAGCAATGGATTTAAGTTCAAAGGAAAAAGAGGTTCCTGAAATTCCCTCTTAAATGTAGCATCTGTTATTTATTTCACGTTTACTATCAATTTTAAATATACGTTAGTAGGACCATGAAAGAAGTTATGTTTATGAAGCTGAAGCACTTATTTTTATTCTTCTGCTCAATTCTCTTCTTCCTCTTCCTCTTCTTCTTCTTTTTAAATATGTATTTCTTGAGTCAGGGTCTCGCTCTGTCGCCCAGGCTGGATCACCCAGACTGGAATGCAATGGCAGGATCGTGGCTCACTGCAGTCTCAAACTCCTGGACTCTAGTGATCCTCCCACCTTAGCTTCCTGTATAGCTGGGACTACAGGTGCATACGACAACACTCAGGTTAAATATATATATTTAAGTTAAATATATATACTTAATTTAAATTTAAATTAAACATACATATATTTAAACTCATATATATATGTTAAACATTGGGAGGAATATAGAATAGATTCCAAAATATCTGCAAAAAAATACATACCAAATAAGTCAGATGATGACAGATGGTGGTTTGTGTATGTGACTTTGAGTTAAGCAAGATGATAAAGAGAGTATTTTAAATTTTTATCATACTTCATAGTTTTAAAAACATTTTCACATATGTTATTCACTTTTCTCAACATACCCATTAGGTAAGGAGGATTGGCATTAAAACCTCATTTCCTGCATGAAGAAATTGCAAGTCAGGATTTGACCAAGCTCACGGAACTGAGTGGCAGATTGGATAAAAATCTGTTTGCTGACTCTTGATCCGTTGGGCTTCCTAATACTGCCTGTTGTCTGTAAATAGATAACACTGAAAAGCCCAATATTTACAAATGAGTCAACTTTGCTTGTATGTGAGAACATATGCAGTTCTCCAGGAATGCTTTAAAAGTGTCAGCTTCAAGAGTAGTATGAAAATATTTGTCCATCTAGTGTGGATTCTGCAAAGACAAATATTTCTCTGAAAACACCTTACCAAACAAATTATTTCTTTGTAGTCAAAGAAACAATAGAAATTCAAATTTGTATTGTCATGATAATCTAAGACATTTTTAGAAACGGTTGGTTTTTGCTTTTATCAGGCTTAAAAAGCGAGATAGTGGCTCCCATATTTAGGAATTTTGAAACTATTAATTTTGACAGGTAGAAACAAAGCCATTATTCCAAACAAAAGTGAGTCATCTTGGCCTGGCACCAACAGATGGCGGTATTGGTTGTGTACTGGGCTCCATTTTCTGTTGTTAGTCTATGGAAGACTGATATTTGCTGGAATTGCAGTTACTTTTTGTTTATTTGTTTTTGTTTTTGAGACGGAGTTTCACTCTTGTTGCCCAGGCTGCAGTGCAATGGTGCCATCTTGGCTCACCGCAACTCCCGCCTCCCAGGTTCAAGTGATTCTCATGCCTCAGCCTCCCAAGTAGCTGGGATTACAGGTATGTGCCACCATGCCCAGCTAATTTTGTATTTTTAGTAGAGACAGGGGTTCTCCATGTTGGTCAGGCTGGTCTCGAACTCCCGACCTCAAATGATCCACCTGCCTCGGCCCCCCAGAGTGCTGGGATTACACACATGAGCCACCGCGCCCAGCCAGAATTGCAGTTAATGTTTAAGGGTTTTATGACATTATTAACCTCATGTAAGGTGTATGGAAAGCTATGATAATAAGAAACATTCTATTACTCCAAGTCTTACTGACTTTTAAGAAAATAAGGATGATAAAAGGTGAAGCAACAGTGATGACTTCCCTAAGTATGCAAGAGAAGAATCACTTGACACCAGAATGTTTCTGAATGACAAACTGCAGACCATGTAACACATGTAAACTACTGTCCCAATGCAGCTAACAATACATAGCAAGATGAAAGAAATGTGATTGAAGAGAAGGAAGAACTTTGGAGTTTGTTACTGCAAAAAGGTCTGTAAATATAAAAGAAGGATGCCAGTTAGGCTAATATTAGGAGAAGATGAGGAGAAGGTTTGGTCTGGTGAAAATGGATGGTATCACAGGCTTTATGACGGTTCCCATCAGCAGATCATCCATGTGAGATGTCATTGGTAAGCAAGTGACATAACCCCTGAGGGGTTGTCAGCTCTTGGGGAGTGACTATTGAGGGGAGTTGTTACTTACCACGCTACAGGTCAGTCTTGGAAGGAGATGCCCAAATCTAAGGAAGATCAATGAAAAGAAGAGGAAGATGACTGGTATTGCAACTCTGAAGTGTCACCTACCTATTTGGTGGAAACTCATACAGAGACTGCAGACTTACATAAGTCAATTGAGACTTACAGATATCTTCTCGATACCTAACCTTTATATAATACATGTTGAGTTCTTCATGTCATTAGGTTTTGGGGAAAGCATGGCTAGTTGATTTCATAGATTTCCTTTTTTGTGCAGTAATTTTAATACCTGCCCTTGAAAATCTTTCATCAGAAACATTTAACAGGGGCAGATTTTTATCAGCTTGAATTTCACTATCTGCCTTTGTACTTTTCTGCTTGGTGATAAAGATGTAGTGAATGAATAGAGTGGCCAAAAGGGGGACAAGAATAGAATAAGACGAAAGGCAAATGACCAGTTGGCAATTGTGGGGGCTGACTTGTGGTGATGGTGAGGGTGCAGGGTGCCCATAGATAGGTGTCAGTGCCTTCCACTTGGTTGGTCTACTAGGAGCTTACTTCACCTTCTGTTGAATATATATTAATAAGAAAAACCAGCCCATGGCTGTTAACTTCTCATAGAATGAGATGCTAATGTATGAGCTTAGGTCACCCATGAAATTAACAGATTTAGTAGCTCTTCATTTGCCGCAGCTGGTGTTGGAGTTTTCGATTGTATGCTGTCATCTTGGCCTGTGATATCCCCGCCTGCACACAGCTGGGTCAGAAATCTTTCAGTTACATTTGATTTCTCTCTCTTCCTCTTTCTCATTCTCAAATTGATTCTGCCCCTAAAATGTTTCCCATTATCACCTACCACTGCTCTAGTCCAGACCTTGTTATCTGAGAAACAGTGTAGTGAAAATTTGGGCTTTGGAGTCAAACTTGATTTAAGAATCTGTTCCTTCCACCCACTAGCTTTATGACTTTGGGAGAGCTGCTTAACTTTTCTCTAAGCCTCTGTTTTCTCAGGCAGAAAATGTGGTTAGTTATAGTACCTACTTTGTGAGGTTGTCTTGAAGATCGGATAAGACAATACAAGTATAGTGCTTAATGTTTAAAACACGTTAGCTATCAGCACCTGTATTTTTCGAAGGGACTCTTAACTGTTTCTCGTTTCTCTGATCTTTAGCTTCTACAAGCCATTTCTCCTATTGCTACCAAAGTTATTTTCTTACAGTACTGTTTGGATTCTCTTATTGTCATGAACACACACACACAGAGATATTTTGGATATTTGTCCCCACCCAATTCTCATGTTGAAGTGTAATCCCCAGTGCTGGAGGTGAGGCTTGGTGGGAGGTGTTTGGGTCATGGGAGCAGATCCCTCATGGGTTGGTGCTATCTTTGTGATAAGTGAGTTCTTGTGAGATCTGGTCTTTTACAGGTATGTGTGGCACCTCCCCCCCAACTCTCTCTCTTGCTCTTGCTTTCATCATACTGTGTGCCTGCACTCCCAGAAGCAGATGCTGACATTATGCTTCCTGTACAGCCTGCAGAACTGTGAGTCAATTAAACCTCTTTTCTTGTAAATTACCCAGTCTCAGATATTTCTTTACAGCACTGCAAGAACACTCTAATACATGCTCTAATACACTAGCAGCAGCAGCAGCAACACAATGAAGTCCTTTCCTGGTATCTCATTACGTAGAGGATAAAGTTGGTCTATTTTGATCTCTTACAATTGGGTCTCATCTTGCAAGGGATGTCCTGTTGTGTCCAGCCTCATGTCCTGTTGTATCCAGTTGTCAGCCTGTACTCCTCCTCATACTCCCCATCTTCTCTGCACACATGATGTATGTTTAGTTTTCTCTCCGTCGTTAACTTCATCCTGCTTCAGTTTGGAATGAGCATCCCAAATGCCCTCCCTCACCTGTCCATTCTTCAAGGCCCGCCATGTCAGACTTCATACCTCCTCTTTTCTCCTACAATGTTGTTTGTATCTCTATTATATAACTTATTTCTTCTTGCCTTAAAAGAGTTTTACTGAGTTATTTTCATGCCACCAGCGTATTCTAACCTTGGGAATGTAAGGAACTTGTTTGAGGAATCTTTGTATTCTCTATAGAGCCTAACTCAGTGGGTTGCATATTTGTAAGTGCTCAGAAAATAAATGCTCAATTGGATAAAATTGGCCTCATTATCCCTTTCCCATTAAAAAGCAATCTAATTTGCTAATTCAGGGTTTATTTATGAAAGTCTTCCCATTTTAGCTTTTAGGTCACTCAGTAGGGGTCAGTACATAGCATGGTGTTGACATTAGATGAATGTATGTGCTTTGAATTCAAATCCTGATTCGTTAGCTTCCCAGGCAGGTTGACTTTTTTGGTTGCTAGGAAATCAAGTAATAGAAAGGTATCACTCTGTCAGTCATTGGTCACCTGCACGGGTGGAAAAGTTTGTGCAGATACTCTTGAGATGAAGAATGAGGACTTAGTTTTTTCAGGGAAGCTTGGGAAAGGGCTTTAAAGCCTTTAGCCATAGAACAGTGAGGAACTACAGTAGAGTGTTAGGAAAGGAACCATGAGGATGAGGTCAAGGTGACAATCGAGGAGGGCAACTTTACCATGTGGTGAGCACTGTCTGTTGTGTACTAGTTCTGTTAAAGGCAGTGAATCCTGCCCTGAGGGATGGAGGAAGTACTGTATTTCTCTCTACAGAAATACTGTGCAATGAAATGTACTCCCACATCTCCACTCTCTACCTTGCCCTATGTGATAAGAGATGGAAGGATATTAACAAAGAATGGTTTATTAGTCCCCACTTTTTCTTTTTCTTTATGGAACTCTCTTACTCTTTGATATCATGTCAGATTGGAACCTCAAAAGATTATTTTTTGACTGCTCCATTAGACCCCAATTTAGTGTTCTTCATCTGTTTTGGGCCACTGGCCTGTTGAGGATATAATGCAAGTTATGAACCCATTCCTTGGTTAAATGCACACGTATTCTAAAATTTTTACATAATTTCAGATAGTTTATTGACTTTCTCAAAGTCTGTCCTTGTAATTCCCTGTTTAAATTCTGTGCTTGCCAACTGTATTGGTTTTCTATTATGCTTAACAGTTAGTAACTTAAAACAACACAATGTATTATGTCAGTTTCTGTGGGCCAGGATTCTGTCATGGGTAAGCTGAGTCCTCTGCTCAGGGTCTCACCAGGCTGAAATGAAGGTGTCAGTGGGGGCTGCGATCTTATCTGAGGCTATCTTAGCTGAGGTCCTCTTCTAAGCCCATTCAAGTTGTTGGCAGAATTCAATTTCTTGCAATTCTAGGATGGGGTCCTCATTTTCTTGCTGGCTATTACCTGGGACTCTAAGCTCCTAGAAACCCATCCTCAGTTTGTAGTGAGAGGGCCCTCTCACAGCATGTCACCTCACTTCAAAGTCAGCAGGAGAATCTCAGTCAGTGGGCTCTGACAGTCTCATATATTATGCAGTGCAATCAAGGGAGTGGCATCCCATCATACTTGCAGGTCCCACCCACACTCAACGGGTATGTAGACCAGGGATTGGGAATCTGGGGGACTCAATTTAGAATTATGCCTCCCACACCAATGATCCATTTTGTTAGTTTTCTGGTTTTGGTGTTATGACACACTGATAAGTAGAGATACATTGTAAGATATCACAAGTAATATGTTATCAATAAAGTACTGGAATTTATCATTTTCTTCTAATAGGAAGAGATTCGTGGTTATCCCTTAAACGATGTCATTCCCTTTTGCTGCTCTCTTGAAGGGAATAGAAATGATGAAGTTGCTATAGCTCCCCTGTAGTAAGCCCCCAAGATATCCATGTCCTAATTCCTGAAACCTGTGGCTGTTACCTTATGTGGCAAAAGGGGTTTTGCAGATGTGATCAAATAAAGGATCTTGAGATGGGAGATTTTCCTGGATTATCCAGGTGGGCCTTTAATGTCATCACAAATGTTCTTGTGAGAGCGAGGCACAGGGAGGGAGATTTGACTACAGAAGGAGATGTGACAATGGGGGCAGGAGGTTGGAATGACACAAGGGAGGGATCATGAGCAGCCTTTAGAAGCAGAATAGCAAAGAAACAGATTCTCCCCTAGAGCTGCCAAAGGAACTGGCTCTGCTGACGCCTTGACTTTAGCTCAGTGAAACTGATTTTGGACTTCTGGCCTCCAGAACTGTAAAAGAATAAATGTGTATTGTTTTAAGCCATGAAATTTGTGGTTAACTTGTTTTTTAGCAGTCCTAAGAAACTACCCTTTAATAACTGTGTTTACTTCTAGATAAAGTAATGGGACACCACCACCTCACATCTATGACGTCTACATTTAAAAAAAAAATATGCACTGAGACTATTTGGGGATAAAGTTGGAAGAGGTCAAACAAGATGGGGAATATTTCTAAGGATCACATGTGATTGGGGTAAAGGATTAATATTAGGCTATTGCAAAGAGGCAGTAGGCCTTTGAACAAGAGTTCAAAATAAATAATAAAATAATAATAAATAATTGAGAGAAACAAAAGAACGAAGGGATTAAAAAGGGAGCAAAAGGTGAGGAAATGAAGATGAGAAGAGAGAAGAAAAAATTAAGGAATGGGGAAGTACAGTTTGGCCTCATAGATGTACTCTGTAAACAGCTTGTGACAAGTGGCTCTTGTCTGGGAGGATCGATGGCTCAGGGCTGCACCTCTGGGAGCTGAGACACCTGCCCGAGGTCGGCATCGTGACAAAGCTGTTTCTTCTCCACAGCTCGGCAGTGATGTCATGAGCAGCTTGCCGCCGCCTCGTGTGGCTTCAGCTGCTGTGTCTGGGACTCCAGATCCAAGAATCTCTGCCTTCTTTTAAAATAGTTTGATGGAGGAAAAGATATAGAGTATTTTTTATTTCACCAAATCTAAGTATTTTCCAAACTACCCATGATAGAGTCCTTTTTAAAGAAAAATGATGGACCGTAAAATAGCAAAATAAAAAGCTCACCACAGGGTTCTTAAAAAAAAAAAGCAGTTGTGGGGATGAAGGACAGTGCTGCCGCTTGAACAGAATGCAGAGGGGAGTGTATACACAGTGCTTTTGGAAACTTAGATGTCTCAGAAAATGTTCTGTAGGACTAAGAACTTATTTGGGGGATTTTTTTTAGACAAGAGTTTTGCTCTTGTTGCCCAGGCTGTATTTGGGGGAATCCTTACTTCACTAGCAGGCCCATTTCCAGTGACCTCAGACTCTTATGAAGCCAGATCTGTTACCTCATCGGACAGGTCATTCAGGTGAATATCAAGTGTCTGCAGAGGACAGACACTGGCCTGGCTCCTGCCCCTTCGTATGGGCTCAAGACTGTCCAGGTAGCCCCTGCACAAGGACTGGCAAGCTGATGGTTACTGAGATTTAGGTCTGTCCCCACATTTCATTGTAACTGCTGGGTTGATGGGCTAATGTTAGCACTAATTAAAGATGTCTTTCTTAAAGTCCTTATCCTGAGCATTCCTAAAAGTCCAAAAAAAACCCCACAGCAAGCGTTTTGGAAAAGTAGTTTTAAAAATGACTGTATGCATAAAGCATTGCTTTGTCTTTGAGTGACCTTTTTGACTGACCTAGATACCATGGTTAGCCATGTGCCAGTTCCAGGGAAGATGTGCCCGAGTTGCTAATTCCTACTTCGTATCTCATTTGTATGTCTTACTAAAATCGGAAGATCCCCCTTCTGCCCTGCCTTCGTTTAGAAGCTACCTGATACTCACAGTCAGCATGGGAGCCCTGCTTGTTCTTAGGCTGGTTTATGGACTGTCCTTGTTGAGAAAAACCACTCTGCAGCCTGTATTCTGATCACATCACCAATCACATTGCTCCTGGCCGTCAGTCACTTTTGTCAAAAAAGTGACAAGGACTCCAAGAGCCTGGAGAAACCCATTGGTGGGTGGCTGTTTGTGATCCCAGACTTGTTCTGCTGCTAGCTTCCTGCTCCTGCTTTCTCCTTGCACCAGTGTAAACCTCAGTTCATTCATTCCTGGTGCCCTTTGGACTTAGCTATCTCATAATGATGGTAGAAGGTCCTTCCAGCCCCATCCCACTTCTCTAGTAAGATGTCATTTATTGTCTTAATGGGTGGCATCATGGCTTACTTTGGTTGGATCAGCCTGAGTAATTAGCTGGAATCCAGGTAATAATGTAAACATTGGAAGAGACTTCAAAGCTCAGGTAAAATCTTGCCCTCCAGCCACTCAAACTGTCTCCTATTCCAAAATCTTGAGCAGAGATGCTGTAGTTCACATCACTCATCATAGATGGTCCTGAGCTGTCTAGATGGTGATCGGGATACTCCGGACCCCACTCTGCCTTAGCCTTGTGTCCACTCCTCACTTCACCCTTTTCCTCTTTTCTCTCCTGTCAGTTTGACCTCATAAATATGTCTCCAGGATCTGCTCTTTCTCCGCTGTTTACTCACGTCTTGTGGAGAGGTGCTAAGTAGATTTCTGTCCCTCCTGTCTCTTGCTCCTCCAATTCCAAAATCCTCCCCACCCCGCATCTGCTGATTTCACTCAGCCACCTAAAATCCTCCCTTGGCCCCGAGTAGCCTCCAGGGTGAGGTTGAAACCCTGGGGCCTCTGAGGTGTTTCCCAGCTGGCTTGCCCCTCCCCTCCTGCCAGCCATGACCTTGGCATTTCCTGGCCAGCTGTGCATTTCCTGATGTCCCCGTCTGTGTGTCTGCTGTCTCTTCTCCCATCCTTCTCTGCCTAACTCATTCTCATCCTTCGCATTTGGAATCTGAACCCCTAGTTTGAGTTCAGTGCCCCTTTTCTGTGGGCCCATTGCACCTTCTAGCAGAGTCCTTAAACCGGACGCAGCATGATGGTGGTAGAATCAGTTGGCCTTGGCCCCACTAGACATGTAGCCCATGTATTATGGGTCTGATTGGCATCAGCTGGCATGAACCCCTGCATATTCGTTCTGTACTTTATAGCTTCATCTCAGGACATCACCTGCCACTTTCCTCTCTACTCTCAGAGTAAGAACCATCTTCCTGAAAGTAATCTTTCACTTGGATTCTGGACTCCTCATGACTCTGTTCCACATGTTGATTATACCTCATATGAATTCTCTTTCTCCTCTCTGGATGCCTGCCCACACCTCAGGTTTCCATTCTTTCCTTCTGTCTATCCCTTGCCTCTTTTTCCCTCAGTTTTAGAACACGGGCACCACTGCCCACTCCACCTTGCTCCCCCTTTGTATGCTTTCCAATCTGACTTCTGGACAGTCCACCTTCCTCATATGTTTCAATGATTTATTTCTTCACACATTTATGGTATCATTTAAAATAGTACATTTTAAAAATTCAACTTTTATTTTAGATTCGCGAATACACATACGGGTTTGTTACACAGGTGTTTTGCATGATGCTTACGTTTTTGAAGAATGTTTTTCAAAGTAAGAATTACCACATTTCTGAGTTGGTAGTTTTATACATATATTTTTCTCTTAGAATATCTTGGTTCTTAAAAATGAACATACTCACTTAAAAATCCTATAATATACTTAAATTAGTTTCAAAATTGCTACTGACAGTAATCTGAGTAGTGAAGTTTGCTATTTCTTACTGTTCTTTTTGTCCTTAGACTATATATTTACAAGGATGTACAGTGTTCAAAAGTTTCTTGAAATTATTCTTTCTTTGTGTGATTATGTTACTAATATGAGACACAATTACATTTACTTGTTTCTGTTTTGTTCAATCACAGGGTTTGTTTTTCCCCATTTTAGTTTAATGCAATTTATTCAATATGTTAAACATTTACCTTGTTCAAAATGGAGAAGTATATTAAGAAGGATAATTAGAAAAGTCCAGCCTGTCCTTTCCACAGCATCCATCTCACCCCTTATAGGTATCCATTTTCCATACATTTTTAAATTTATATTTCTGGTATTTCTTTTGCAAAAATAAGAAAACATGTAGTATATATATTCCTATTTTCCACTTTTTCTTATACAAAAAATAGCATACCATATATTCTTTTCTACACTTTTCTTTTTCACTTAATAATATATCTTGGAAGAAATCCTTTCGTATCTACTCACAGAGATCTTGCTCATCCCTTTTTATGATTAACAGAACTCCACTGTGTGTGCATAATTTATTTAACTGGTTCCCTCTCAGTGGATGTCTGTTTTGTTTCCAGTCTTTCACTATTACAACTAGTGCTACAATGAATAACTATTTCATATATTGTTTTATATTTGTGAAAGTGTATCTTCTAGATGGGTTCATAGAAGTGGGATTGCTGGGTCAAAGGGAAAATGGGTATGTAATTTTGTTAGATGTTGCCAATGCATATGTAAATTTGTTAGATATTTTTTCCATAGGGTTTAAAGCAATTGGTGGAAGATGGCACTTTGATATAGTCCTTTTTTGTTATAAATTTATGGGGTACAATTGTAATTTTGTTACATACATAGATCACATAGTGGTGAAGTCAGGGCTTTTAGGGTATCTGTAATCAAAATAATGTACATTGTACCCATTAAATAATTTTTTATCATCCATCCTCCCTCCACCTCCTCACCCTTCTGGGTCTCCATTGTCTGTCATTCCATGCTCTAGCTCCATGTGTACACATTATTAAACTCCCACTTATAAGGAAGAACATATGGTATTTGTCATTTTGTGTCTGACTTGTTTCACTTAAGATAATGATCTCCAGTTCCATCCATGTTGCTGCAAAAGACATGATTTCATTGTATTTTATGGTTGAATAATATTCCATTGTGTATATATATAACATTTTCTTTATTCAGTTATCTGTTAATGGATACTTAGGTTGATTCCATACCTTTGCTATTGTGGATAGTGCTGTGACAAACTTATGGGTACAGGTATCTTTTTGATATAAGGATCTATTTTCCTTTGGGTAGATACCTAGTAGTGGGATTGCTGGATCAAATGATAGTTCTATTTTTAATTCTTTGAGAAATTTTCATATATTTTCCATAGAGGTTGTACTCATTTAAATTCCCATCAGTAGTGTATAAGAGTTTCCTTTTCTCTACGTCCTTGCCAACATTTGTTATTATTTTTTTCTTTTTAATAATAGCCATTCTGACTGGTGTAAGGTGATATCTTATTGTTGTTTTAATTTGCATTTCTCTGATGATTAGCGATGTTGAGCATTTTTGTGTTTCACATGCCTGCTGGCCATTTATATGTCTTCTTTTGAAAAATGTCTATCATGCTTTTTGGTCACTTTTTAATGGGATTGTTGGGATTTTTTGGTTGCGCTGTTTGAGTTCCTTGTAAATTCCGGATATTAGTCCCCTGTCAGATGCATAGTTTGCAAATATGTTTTCCTGTTCTGCAGGTTGTTTGTTCACTCTGTTGATTATTTATTTTGCTGTACAGAAACTTTTTTAGTTGGATTAAGTCCCATTTGTCTATTTTTGTTTCTGTTGCCTGTATTTTTGAGGTCTTAGTCATGAATTCTTTGTCTAGACCAATGTCCGGAAGAGTTTTTCCTAGGTTTCCTCTTTTATGTTGTCTGTCCTCACAATCTCTTCCCATTTCCTAGGTTTTCTTCTAGTATTTTTATAGTTTTTAGGTCTTAAGTTTAAGTCTTTAATTCATCTTGAGCTGATTTTTGTGATGGGAGTCCAGTTTCATTCTTCTGCATATGCCAATCCAATTTTCCCAGCACCATTTGTGGAAAAGGATATCCTTTACCCAGTGCATAGTCTTGTCAATTTTGTCAAAGATCAGTTGGCTCTAAATGTTTGGCTTTATTTCTGGGTTCTCTATTCTGATACAGCCCTTTTGATGTGGTGACAGTTTAATGATCTGTTCAACTTTCAACCTTAAAAAAGAATAGATGAAACAAAGATTTGTTAGTTCATCTGAGCCTTACTCCACTGCCGGTCTTCTGATCGTTGCTGATCAGGAGTGGGGGATCTGAGTACCGAGCGGTAAGAAAGGGGGACAAATCAGGCAGCGTCTGGTAGGAAACCACCCTATGTGACATAGGGTCGCATATTTACCACACTTTTCAGCTGAGTAGGGGTTGTTTTGTATACCTGCTTATTTTCTGAGAGTTCAAAAATTATTCAGGGGAAAGAATATTTGAACTATGATGTGAGCCCAATTCTTAACACCAGACTGCAGTGGCCACCTTACTCTCAGTAGTATACAAGCCTTATATTCAATACATAGTCATGCTTTGCTTAATGATGGGGATACATTTTGATAAATGTGTCATTAGGCGATTTCATCACTGTGTTAACACCATAGAGTTACTTACAAAACCTAGATGGTATAGCCTGCTACATACCTAGGCTAGATTATTACACACTGGTTAAGTATTTGTATATCTAAACATATCTAAACATAAAAAAGGTAGAGTGAAAATACAGTATAAAAGATAAAAAATGGTACACTTGTATAGGGTACTTAACATGAATGGAGCTTGCAGGACTGGAAATTTCTCTGGGTGAGTTGGTGAGTGTGAAGGCCTAGGACATTACTCTACATACTATAGACTTTATAAACATTGTACACTTAGGCTATGCTAAATTTATTTTTGAAATGTTCTTTCTTTTAATAATAAATTAATAAATTAACCTTAGCTTACTGTGGCTTTTTAACCTTATAAATTTTAAATGCTTTAAAGCTTTTCGACTCCGTTGTAATAATACTTAGCTTAAAACACATTGTATAGCTGTACAATTTTTTTCTTTATTGTTATTCTTTAGCTTTTTTCTATTTAAAAAATTTTTATTTTTTTAAACTTTTAAACTTTTTGTTAAAAACTAAGACATGAACACACACATTAGCTAGGCCTACACAGAATCAAGATCATCAGTATCACTCTCTTCTACCACCACATCTTGTCCCATAGGAAGGTCTTCAGGGGCAATAACAGGCGTGGAGCTGTCATCTCCAAGATAATAGTGCCTTCTTCTGGAATACTTCCTATAGAACCTGCCTGTGGTTATTTTAGAGTAAGCTTTTTTTTTTTTTTTTTAAATGTAAGTAGAAGTGATACACTCTAAAATAAAGATTAAAAGTGTAATATGGTAAATACATAAGCAAAAAGTACCATAGTAGTTTATTTTCATTATCAAGTATTATATACTCTGCATAATTGTATGTGCTGTACTTCTATATGAATGTCAGTGCAGGTTCGTTCACACCAGCATCACCACAAACACACGAATAATGCATTGTGCTATGACTTTAAGATGGCTGTGATGTCACTAGACCACTATGTAACAGACTTTTTTTTAGCTCTATTATAATCTTATGTCTGTCATTGACCAAAACATGCTTGTTTGGCACATGACTATATTTATAGAATTGTTGCAAATGTGTGACCTGAAACTAACTGTAGTGGTCTACTGACTTTTGGAAAGGATTCTTAGAATCTGTATGATTTTCACCTCTGTAGTTTTTATTTACATGAACCAGCTCACATGCCAACAAATGCATCAAAGAGCCTGCTTTTCTGATAGGGAGAATATCATCACTTATTTCATCAGGTAGGATATCATGTTTAAAAGTTCTTACCTTTTATTCTTATAGGTAAGCTTAAGCTTTTTACATTTTTAGCAAAATTACTCGTAATACACATTTTTCTTTTCTTTTTCTGTTCCCTATACCTTACTGCTCAGAATAAAACATAAACTTTTGATAATTCTGTTTTTAGATTGTACCAGTAAAAATTTAAGTTTAAACAACCAAACACTGAGAGTGGAACCAGGAGAAGTGAATTCTCACTCCAAGGGCAAAGGCAGGGCCAGAAATGGGGACTAAGCCAAGAGGGTCAGCAGTTCTAGTCAGGCAACTACTAGAGTGGCAGTTTCTAAAGGGCTCCGGAGGAGAAAAGGGTCCTATACAATAACCTGGAGCAGAGAGGGACCCAGGCATGGTACTTGGGTATGTCATCTTGGTAAAAGGCACAGGATTCATTTGGGCTGATAATTCAACATTGATTCTAAAGACCTGGAACAGTCATCTTAAGATTTGCTATGCAGCTACTGCTTCCATTTTAAAACAGACCTTTAACATTTTGATGAGAAAGTTCTGAATCGAAATACTAGAAACTCTCCAGCTGGCAGCCAGCTGATGTCTCTTTGATGTGAACTGATGTCAGATTTCCTGCTGGGCACACTGTTTATGTCACCCTTAAAGAGTACAGAATATTAAATGGAGATTGTCATAAATCCTGAACAAAAAAGAAAGATTTATCTTGCAAAGCCAGGTTAAAGATACAATTTCTTAGACACATTGACACTAAAATATAGGTGTTTTTTGTTTTTTTTTTTTGAGATGGAGTCTCGCTCTGTCACCAGGCTGGAGTGCAGTGGCACAATCTTGACACACTGCAACCTCCGCTTCCCGGGTTCAAGTGATTCTCCTGCTTCAGCCTCCTGAGTAGGTGGGACCACAAGTGCGTGCCACCACACCCAGCTAATTTTTGTATTTTTAGTGGAGATGGGGTTTCACCATGTTGGCCAGGATGGTCTCAATCTCTTGACTTTGTGATCTGCCAGCCTCAGCCTCCCAAAGTGCTGGGATTACAGGTGTGAGCCACCATGCCCGGGCTAAAATATAGTTTTTTAATTAAATTGTTTCAGACACTCTGCATATTATAAGTAAAGTAGTTCCTAAAAAGATCTGCCATGGTTACGTTATGTCATGGTTGATAAACTTGGCTAACAGTCATATTGTGTGGCTTTTTTCCTTAGATAAGTAGGGTGTTTGGAGGCTTTCCATCTAGAGTTTGTTGACTCTAGATTGTTTAGTCAGTCAGCTTGGTGAGATATTGGGCTCTTAGGACATTTAAGGGATTTATTGGTGGTATGAACAGAGGGCTTGCAGTCAGTACTATCTCAGAACCTCCATTAGTAGTATTTCTCTTCTTCAGAGTAACTGATGCTAATTCTTTTAGCCTTTCCAGCTGATACCACCTTCCCAAATGGAGCCAGTGAGTGGGCATTCCATGGTGCCCAGCACCATATTAATTGAGAATGGAACTTATGTTTCATTTTCAGGTAGGGTATCAATATTGGGAAAGTTGTAAAAACCAGAATGTAAGTATTCACAGAAGAGCAAAGTCAATCAGGCTCTTCATGGCTTGGAGTAGTGTCAGCCTAAAATCCTCATCCGCGAGCAGGTCTAAGTTAGCTTCTCCTATACATACTAGGGTAAGCCTGTGTTATGAGCCTTCAGGTCTCTTTTATTTCCCTAATCTAGCCATTCACGGGATGGATAGTCAATGACTTAAAAATAATTATAAACTAAGGCATTTTCTCAACAGACACTCTAAAATTACAGCTAACAGAGGGAGTAGAATCTGGAGGACAAAATACGTGATTGGGAATATTTGCCATTGCCACTGTGTGTGATACAAGAAGGCCATTGAACTCCCCTAGAAACTGGAAGCAGTCAGCCTTGCTTCTGTTCTCCTTTGCAGGAGACATCGAGATGCACAAAGGGTACACACTTCCAGTACCCTGGGCAGGGGAGGAATGTGCTGTTTCCCAGCATCGATGATGGTGGATAAGCTGTTTCTTGGCTAAGGATAGCCTAAAGCTCATCAGCCTGAACCCCTGCCTTTACTGGGACTTGAAGCATTTATTTAAAAATCCTCTGGCCCCGGGCGCGATGGCTCACGCCTGTAATCCCAGCACTTTGGGAGGCCGAGGCAGGCGGATCACGAGGTCAGGAGACTGAGACCATCCTGGTGAACATGGTGAAACCCCGTCTCTACTAAAACTACAAAAAAATTAGCCGGGCGTGGTGGTGGGCCCCTGTAGCCCCAGCTTCTCGGGAGGCTGAGGCAGGAGAACGGCGTGAACCTGGGAGGCTGCGGAGCTTGCAGTGAGTGGAGATCGCGCGGCTGTACTCCAGCCTGGGCGACAGAGTCAGACTCGGTCTCAGAAAAAAAAAAAAAATCCTCTGTCTACATTCTTTGCATTGCCCATCCTCTCATCCACTAATGAAAAGCATGTATTCACGCCATTGTTAATTCATTCATATGCATAGACTTTTTTATTACTCTAGTATTGTTTTCAGTAGATTATCACCTTGAAATCTGAGGGCCAAGGAATTAATACAAGTGGCCTGTATGTTGAGTTTTAATAATTTCTGTAATTTGAAGAAGTAATAATGGCTTTTTTTTTTTTTTTGGGATTTAAGCCTTTTTTATCGTGGCAAAAAAACACATGCCACATATTTACCATCTTAACCATTTTTAAGTGTGTAGTTCAGTAGTGTTAATTATGTGCACATTGTTGTACAGCCAGTCTCCAGAACTCTTCATCTGGTGAAACTGAAACTCTACACCCATTAAACAACTCCCCTTTTCTCCCTCGCCCCAGCCTCTCCTTCTGCTTTCTGTCTCTACGAATTTGACTACTTTAGATACCTCATATAAGCGGGATCATACAGTATTTGCCTTTGTGTGACTGGCTGATTTTACTTGGTGTAATATCTACAAGGTTGATCCATGTTGTGGGATTGCTAGATCCTATGGTAGCTCTACTTTTAATTTTTTGAGAAATCTTCATACTGTTTTCCACAGCAGCTTTCACGATTTTACATTCCCACCAGCAGTGCACAAAGGTTCCAGTTTCTCTGCATCCTGCCAATACTTTTTTTTTTTTTTTCCGCAGTGGCCATCCTAATGGACATGAAGTGATAGCTCATTGTGGTTTTGATTTGCAGTTCTCTGATGATGAGTGGTGTTGGACATCTTTTTATATGCTTATTAGCCATTTGTATATCCTCTTTGGAGAAATTTCTATGCAAGTCCTTTTTCTATATTTTAATCAGGTTATTTTTGTTGTTGTGTTGTTAGGAATCTTTATATATTCTGGATATATGTATAACATATATACATACATGTTACTTTTTCCTCAGGTATACCTTTTTTCAGTGTTCATTCCTATATTATGATTCTATTCCTTCTTAAACATCTTTGATCATTTTAAACATATTCATCTTATAATCTTTTAAAAGCTTTTTCTCTCCTAGTTTTGGGTGCCAGTTTTTACATTCTTTGTGTCTGCTGATTCTCATTTGTTTTCTCACAAAATTTGTATTTTGTGGCCAGGTGTGGTGGCTCACACCTGTAATCCCAGTGTTTTAGGAGGCCCAGGTGGGCAGACCACCTGAGGTCAGGAATTCAAGAGCAGCCTGGCCAACATGGTGAAACCCCGTCACTACTAAAAATATAAAAATGAGCTGGACATGGTGGCATGTGCCTATAATCCCAGCTACTCAGGAGTCTGAGGCAGGAGAGTCTCTTGAACCTGAGGAGGTGGAGGCTACAGTCAGCCAAGATCACACCACTGCACTCTAGCCTGGGCAACAGGGTGATACTCTATCACAAAAACATTGTATTTTGTTTTTAATCATGAGTTATCCTTTTTTTTTTTTTTTTTAGACAAGGTCTCACTCTGTCACCTGAGCTGGAGTACAGTGGTGTGATCACTGCTCACTGCAGCCTTGACCTCCTGGGCCCCAGTGATCCTCCCTCTTCAGCTTCCCAAGTAGCTGGGACTACATGTGTGCACCACCACACCCAGCTGGTTTTTTTGATTTGTGAAAACAAAGTCTCGTCATGTTGCCCAGGCTGGTCTCAAATTCCTGGCCTCAAGTGATTCTCCCTCCTTGGCCTCCCAAAGTACTGAAATTATAGGCATGAGCTGCTGTGCACAGCCCTTCAGTGGCATTTTTTTTCTTTAGGAATTTAGTGCATTCTGAGTTGCAGTGTTTCATAGAGCAGTTTTGTATTCATTTCTGCCAAAGCCTTAGGGATTCCACTAATTCAGGACTAAATTTTATATTTAATTTCTTGATTTGGGATTCCCATATTATGCTTGGTGAAATATTGGGTTTTATTTCTAACAAGAGAATCTATCTTCCTACCCAGACCTTCTGTCTTCTTGCTTGCTTCTTTTTTTCTGCCAGTAAGCACTGTTTTTCTAGTTTCCTTTTCAGATAGGTCAGCCTTGTTTGGGTCATAGCTTCATCCAGGTGTCTCATTTCCAGCTCCCAGGTTTGCCCTTCCTCTGCACGAGCATGAAAACCCAGCCCCCAGGTCTTATGGCCTCTGTAGAGCTGGAGATTTCAGTACTGGCTTAGAGTTTCCTTTTTTTTCTTTTTTGTGACAGTGTCTTGCCTCGTCACCCAGACTGGCGTGCAGTGGTACAATCACGGCTCACTGCAACCTGGACCTCCCTGGCTCAAGTGATCCTCCCACCTCACCTTTCCAAGTAGCTGGGACTACAGACATGCACCACCACACCCCACTAATTTTTGTATTTTTTATAGAGACGGGGTTTTGCTGTATTGCCCAGGTTGGTCTGTAACTTCTGGGCTCAAACACTCCTCAACCTCCCAAAGTGCTGGGATTGCAGACGTGAGCCACTGCGCCCAACTGAATTTCCTTTTTAAGGCTTCCATTTGTTTTTCTTTCAGGCTCAGTGATTCAGCATTATTATCTTTAATGTGTCATTTGTGTATGTTTGTATTTGGGGCAGGGGGAAGTAAGGGTTGAGTTACTGACTTTGCCCTGCTGCCAGAACAAGAAGCCAACCTAAATTCCCTCTCTGAACATTCATGGACTTTGACATTCATGAAGATTTTGTCCACTGCTCCTTTTTATCCTATCTTTTTCTGGATGATCTCATACACACCCATGGCTTTGCTTACTTGCATGTGCTGCTTATTTCACATCTATGTGAGCTGTATACAGTGAGACAGCTTCCCCCAAACTCAACCAATAAATAATATATGGAATGCCTACTGTGCACTGGAATCTTCCCCAAACTCAACCCGTAAAGACACATGGAATGCCTACTGTGCACAGGAATCTTCCCCAAACTCAACCAATAAATATACAATGTGTACTGGAATCTTCTGCAAACTCAATAAATACATATAGAACACCTGCTGTGTACTAGGTATTGCAGATATAACAATGAACAAGTCATAGTCCATGTTTGGTAGCCAGTCTCCAAGATGGCTTCCAATCCACCCATCCCCAATGTATTCATCCCATTGAGTGTGATTAGACTTAGTGACTCACTTCTAATCAATAGAATAAGGCAGTATGTGACTTGGAGACTAGGTCTTAAAAGACATTGTGGCATTATTTTCTTGTCTTCTCTTGGATCAGTCTCTCTGGGAGAAGTCAGCTGCCATGTGTTCAGACAGCCCTGTGAAAAGGTTCACCTGGCAGGAACTGAGGCATCTTGCCAACAGCCCTGTGGGTGAACAGAGCATCCTCCAGCCCCTGTTAACCTTCAGATGACTGCAGCCCTGCGCCGTAGCTTGACCATAGCCTCCTGAGAGACCCTGAGCCAGACCACCAGCCCAGCTATTCTTGTATTCCTGACTCCCCCATCCTACATATTTGTTGTTGGAAGCTGCCAAGTTTTGATGTAATTTGTTATGCAGCAACAGATTACTCATGTACCATCTAAAGATTATATTCATATGAGGGATAGACAGTAAGCAATAAAATGACATAATTGAAGAAAGTAGTGAGTGCTGTGAAGAAAACAAAGCAGCATAGGGTAAAGGTGTGTGGCTATTTTAGATACGATTGTCAGAGAATGTGCTTTGTTTGCCCTGCACGGTATGTTTTGAGGAACTTTAATTCCAGACCCTTTAGATTGGGTATGCCTCCATGTCCAGATGTTGACCAGAGAGATGGCATACTGCAGTAGTTATGAGCATGGTTCTGGAATCAATTGCCTGGGTTTGATTCTTGTCTCCTTCACTTACTAGCTGGGTGATATTGGTCAAGTGATATATTTTTCTGGATTTGTTTTGGCATCTTAAAATGCAGTGAATAATGATATCTACTCTTATGGTTGTTCTGAGTGTTTACATACGTAAGGTGAATTTACATATGTAAGGTGGTTAGAACTTAGTAAGTTTAGTGTTACTGTGTTATTGCTGTTAATTTCCAGGACAATCCAGGTATCCCCTCCCCAAACTTAACTAACTGTCTTTGATTAGAGTTTTTGGTTGCAAACAGCAGAATCCACTTTGCTCAGCTAATGGGTATTTTATTAGAGGATATTTGGCAACTTACAGAATCTTAGAGATGGCCACAGAACTCAACTGAGTTACAAACAGAAACAATTCAACCAAAGGCAGTGCAGCCCAGAAAATCCCCAGCCACACTATTCTAGTGGCCTTTGTAATGCTGGGGCTTGGATGCCAGAAATTCTGCCACAGCTGCTTTCCAGAACCAAAGCTCCTGCTGCTGTGCTCATCAGAGTCTCCACTCTTCCCACAGGTGCTGCCCTTTCTTGCCACTCAAGCAAGCCCTTCACACAGGTCACACAGGTGTCTTCTTGGTGGAACTGAAATCACGCCTTTGTACACTAGTGGCAGGAGATGCTTGGGAAATACATGATCTCTAATCTCTGCAATTATTCCTCAACGTAGTGTAGCATTTTAGGTGGACTGTGAATTGACAAGAAATAGGACCACGGCTTATTTGAATTCCTCATGCCTTCATTGTAGTTGGGACACAGGAGACGAAATTGGGAGAAGAGTAAAATGGGGAATGTGGCTTCTTTATTGGAAGGTTCTTCATGCATAGTTTTGGAGGAAGGATTTTAAAATACCATTGGCGATGTAGTTTGTCATTGTAATACATGGAGAAAATAGTATTCTCTTAGCAGGTACTATGAAAATTCCTTCTGGGAAAGATCCATCTTTGTTAAGAGAGTTCTTTGATGAGTTGGCATAATAAGACCCTTTGGGACAAGTTTCAAAGGGAATGAATTATTTATTTATTTATTTATTTTGAGACAGGGTGTCACACTGTTACCCAGGCTGGAGTGCAGCGGCATGATCATAGCTCACTGCAGCTTTGAACTCCTTGACTCAGTTGATTCTTTCACCTCAGCCTCCCAAGTAGCTGGGATCACAGGTGTGCACCACCACACTCGGCTAATTATTATTTTTTTAGAGACTAGGGGTGTGGTGGGGGGATGTCTTACCATGTTTCCCAGGCTGGTCTTGAACTATTGGCCTCAAGTGATCCTCCCACCGCAGGCTCCCAAGGTGTTAGGATTACAGGTATGAGCCAGTGTGCCTGGCTTGATTTACTTCTGAGTGGGAGGGGAACCAAGGAAGGAGAGGGGAGAATGACCACAACAGGAGACACTGTTGAGTCTTCCTCTATGTGACTGATTTGTATGCTCCCTATGAAGATTTCAGAGAAGTAACCCCAAATCACAGAACTCTTGGTGTGGCTAGATTTTTGTTATTATTTTATTTTGTTTTAATGGAGATCAATAAAGAGAAACTAAGACTGTGTCAGGGAACACGATAGAGTGAGCACAAATGGCTACAGGCCCTGAGATTCTAAATTCATAGGACATGATTCATAGAAGTCTTAGGTAATACTTTGGAGTTTTCTATACCATAAAAGTAAGGAGTTCAAGGAAATTTCCACTCCTTATGATATAGTATTAGAGAGACCCTGGACACCATTTTGGTTATATAATCATCTAAAGGAACTGATTCAAACCTCAAACAAATGGCCTAATCTTTGGAAAGAGACACTAGAATGAGAGGACATCTGAGATTTTCTTTTGGTCTAGAGTTTACATCACAGGTCCTGATGGCCTTGGGAGAACCTTATTGTCTGGGGATCCTTATTGTCTGCTTTCCTGAGCAACTCAGGAAAGTCTTGATCTGGGCAGTGCTCTGAGACTGGGTTAGCCAGAAGCATGAGACTTTTGAATGTATTACAGACTCTCTTTCCCTTTCCCTCAATAGTTTCCTGATGGCAAATATGGAAGGATGTATAGTAGACTCATTTTGTAGGCAACTTGACCTCAGTTTACTGTGTCAAATACAAGTTAAGGAAATAAAAACTTCTCAGTCTTTAGAGTTAAATAATAATAATAATGATGATGATGATCATTGTAAGGCTAACATTAAGGCTCTGAGCTATGCATTTTATATAGATGCTCTTATTGAACAGAAAACTCTTGAGCAGGATTTATCAACCTGACGCTATTAACATTGTGAGGCCAGATAATTTTTTGTTGTTTGGTGATGTCTTGTGCTTTGCAGGGTGTTTAATGACTTCCCTGGCCTCTGTCTTCTAGATGCCAGTAGCACTCTTACTCTCAGCTGTGACAACCAAAAATGTCTCCTTACATTGCCAAATGTTCCCTGGGGCACAAAATCACTTCTGATTGAGAGCCACTATTCTAGAGGAGAAAGAAATCTTTCAATTCGTCGATTTAATAGGTATTTTAAAAAATTGTGTCAAAATATAACGTAAAACTTACCATCTTAACCATTTCAAGTGTATAGCTCAGTAGTGTTAACTGTATGCACATTGTTGTACAACTAATCTCCAGAACTTTTCATCTTGCAAAACTGCGACTCTACATCTATTAAACAACAACTCCCCTTTTCCTCCTTCCCCCAGCTCCTGGAAACCACCAATCTACTTTCTGTGTCTATGAATTTGACTACTTTAGATACCTCGTATAAGTGGAATCACATTTGTCTTTTTGTGACTGGCTGATTTCACTTGGTATAATGTCCTCAAGGTTCATCTATGTTTTAGTATATGTCAGAGTTTCTTTTCTTCTTAAGGCTGAATAACTTTCCACTGTATGTATATATCATGTTTTCTTTATCCATTCATCTATTGATGGACATTTAGGTTGCTTCCACCTCTTGGCTATTATGAATAATGCTGCAATGACCATGAGTGTGCAAATATCTCTTCAAGATTCAGATTTCAGTTCTTTTGTATATGTACCCAAAAATTAGATTGCTGGATCATATAATGGTTCTATTTTTTAATTTTTTTGAGGAACCTCCATACCGTTTTCCATAGCAGCGATACTATTTTCCATTGTCATCAAGAGTGCACAAGAGTTCCAGTTTCTTCACATCCTCACCTTATTATTTTCTGTTTGTATATTTTTTAATATATAGTTATCCTAATGGGTGTGAAGGTAACAAGTACTTTTTGAGTGCCTATTATGTGCCAAATATTACTCTAGACATTGTGGATATAATGGTAAGACACATAAACTGTGTTCCTAATGGGCTTATATTTAAAAATGTGCTCTCAATTGCTTTTCTGTTAGTAATGATAGTTTTGAGCTGATATTTGTACGTACTTTTAAAATCTGACACTTAAAAATGTCTGATGTAGTATATACTTGTGGCATTAGCTGGTTAGGCTAAGAATACAGTCAGTGTTTGGGCAAGAGCGAAAGGCTAAGAGACCCATCTGGGATTCCTCTGTGACTTTGCATTAACATCATATTTTAACTGCCTGAGTTGATGAGTGTGGACTAGTTCACTTTGCAAGTGAACTATTCAGACTAGTTTTCAGATTGTTTTGCAAAATCTTAGCTCTTGTGTAAGGATTGGTTTTTGACTCCTACAGTTAAACAGAGTGCTGAACTTGATATTTTGAAACACTAGCTAAGATTCTAGCCCCCAGATGGCAAATTGCTCGTGTCTGGAATGTTGTCTTGAGAAAGATTCTGAGGTTTTATACTGGGCTCAGAGGGAAAGAGGGCTGTTGTAGATTTTCAGTGTTTGCCATGGATGAGATAGAGGGAGTCGTACTGTAGGTGCACTCTAAGGCCGTTTGGAAACCCCTCAAACAACAAACCACTGCCTTCACGATTTTTTCCCTATTTCTCATAATATTACAATTGAGAAAATACATCATTCTTTTTTTTCCTTTTCTTGGCCAGCAGGAAACACTAGACTAGAAGAATAAGAGCATGAAAGAAAGGGATATGTAGGACCTTTCCTTCAGGATATTTCAGTAGATTATTGTTGCCTTGTAGGCTGAATCTGATTACATGTCTTTATGATCTGGGACACAATACCCAAAGCAGACTGTTCAGGAGCCGATAGCAGCCAAGGAAGCACTTACAATCAAAGGTCTAATTAAGGTACAAAGCTGGAAATCTTTTTTTGGTCTTGGTCTTTAGTCACTGTGACATTATATAAGCAAAACATATCTCAGACAAAAGAGATGACTGGAAATGACATCAAATTCTTCATGTGCTAAAATATATGTTGGAAAAAACGTGCTACTCGAAGTCTGTGTTCTGAGAAAACCATTTTGGTGTGTGAAATTGCAGTTGCTATGACAACCAGGGGCTGCAGCCCACTGACTCGCATTTGTGAGGAAAACAAGAGTTGATGGTAATGGATGAGAACCAAGCATTGCCTTAAAAGACAAGACTGAGTCCTGGATGTGTTCATTTAAGCTGCAGACCCTCATCACGTGTTTCAGGGGAAATAAGTTTTCTAAGGTCATCCAATTATGTCTAACTAGGTGAGGCATCCTTGTCTGACCTCAGGAAGAAAACACCTACATGACAATATCAGTTCGAGTGGAAAAAAAATATTTTAAGTAGACAGTTTGTTTACAACTTCAGGGTAAGGAACCCCATCTTGCTCTGGTATTAAAATTCTTGAAAAAATGATGGAATTGAGAGTTTGTGACTCAGCAGTACTTGCTTATTTTTGGACTTTTTAGGCTTATGTTTTCTTCATAGATTTTATTCAAAGTACTGTAGCTTGTGTTAAACCTTGAAAGCTCTTCATGTGTAGGGGCAATTGTAACAATATCAAATGTTTTAAATCTTAAATCTCAAATGTTTCTGTAGAACAGAATTGTCCTTATCTCAGTAAATGATGGCATTATCTGTCTAGTTGTTCAAGTAAGAAACCTTGAAGTCATTTTCGACTTTTTGTTTCATTCTCCACAGCTAATTTATCAACAAATATTGTTGATTCTGCCTCTCTGTATGTCCCATATCTATCTACTTCTCCTTGTTTCAACTTCTAGCATGTTAGTTCTAGCATGGTCATCTCTTGCCTGAATAACTTTATGTTTTCCTAATAGGTCTTTCTTTTGCCACTATTGTTTTTTGTTTGTTTGTTTGTTTAATCATTCATTCTCCCCACAGCTGACAGGGTGATTTTTTTGTTTTTAAATTAAACATTCTATTTTGAGCTAACTGTAGATTGACATGCAGATGTAAGAAATAATATACGGATCCCATGTACTCTTAACCCAATGTCCCCCGATGGTAACATCTTGCATTACTGTAGTACAATATCACAGCCAGGATATGGACATTGATAGGTCAAGACACAGATGTTTCCATCACCACAAGGAGCCCTCTGTCGCCCTTTTACAACCACACCTACTTCCCTTCCACACTACGCTCTCTTTAACCCTCCCTTAACCCCTAGCAACCACCAATCTGTTCTCCATTTCTATGATTTTTGTCTTTTCAAGAGTGTTATATGGAGAGAATCATACCATATGTATGTAGAACTTCTAGCATTATTTTGAAAAAGGGTATTGATAATGGATTTCCTTGAATTGTTCCCAGTCCTGGGGAGAAAGCATTCAGTCTTTCACCATCATGTATAGTCATGTGCTTAGCAAAGTTTCAGTCAGCGATGGACCGCATATATGATGGTGGCCCCTTCAGATTATAGCTGAAAAATTCTTAACCCCTAGTGACACTGTAGCCATTGTAATGTCATAGCGCAATTGCTCACTTTGTTTTTAAAATAAATTTAGTGTAGCCTAAGTATATGATGTTTGTAAAGTCTACAGTAAGCATCATGTCTTAGGCCTTCACATTCACTCACCACTTACCCAGTGACTCAGCTAGAGAAACTTCTAGTCCTGCAAACTCCATTCATGGTAAGTGCCCTATACAAGTGTACCATTTTAAAAATCTTTTATACCATGTTTTTACCATACCTTTTCCATGTTTAGATATGCAAATATTTACAATTGCCTTCAGTGTTCAGTACAGTGACATCCCGTACAGGTTTGTAGCCTAGAAGCAATAGGCTGTATCATGTAGCCTAGGTGTGTAGTAGACTGTGCCATCTAGGTTTGTGTAAGTATACTCTGCAATGCTACACAGTGATGAAATTACCTACTGACACCTTTCTCAGAATGAATCTCTGTCATAAAGTGATGCCTGACCGTATAATGTTAGCTGTCAGTGTTCTGTAAATGTTTATCACGTTTAGGAAGTTTCCCTGTATTCCCATTTTTCTGAGTTTTTTGTATGAATAGGTGTTAAAATTTGTCATGTGCTTTTTCTTCATTGACTTAATTGTGATTTTCTTCTTTAGTGTGTTAATAGAGTAGATTATGTTGATTGATTTTCAAATGTTGAAAGCAGGCTTGGGAATGGTGTATAATTATTTTAAAGTATTATTGAATTCTATTTGCTAATCTTTTGTTAAGACTTTTTGTGTATCTATTCATGAGGGATATTGGTCTGTACTCTTTTTTTGTACTTTCTTTGATTTTGGTATCAGGGTTATACTAACTTAATAAAATGATGTGTTCCTTTCTCTTCTGTTTTTTGGAAGAGAGTATGTGGAATTGGTGTTAATTCTTCTTTAAACATTTGGTAGAATTCACCAGTGACACTGTCTGGACCTGGAGATTTCTTTTTGGGGAAGTGTTTTAACATATTAAGTTTTCTTAGTAGTGACAGGATTGTTCAAATGATCTGTTTCATATTGTGTGAGCTGTGGTAGCTTATGTTTTTCAAGGAATAGTCAAATTTATGTGTGTATGGTTATTTCCTTATTATACTGTTGATGTCCGCAGGATCCATATAGCTATCCCATTTTGTTCCTGACACTAGTAGCTTGTGTCTTCTCTCTCTTTGTCTTTGTCAATCTTGCTAGGGGGTCTATCAGTTTCATTAATCTTTTCAAAGGACCCGTTCTTTATTTCCTTGATTTTTATCTTTTGTTTTTCTGATTTAAATTTCATTGATTTCTACTCCTTAATATTTCTTCTTTTCTGCTTTCTTTTCTTTTTTTAGGTTTTCTTTTTTTTTTTTTT
>NW_012123709.1:1192439-1200897 GCF_000951035.1 Colobus angolensis palliatus
AATCTTGCTAGGGGGTCTATCAGTTTCATTAATCTTTTCAAAGGACCCGTTCTTTATTTCCTTGATTTTTATCTTTTGTTTTTCTGATTTAAATTACATTGATTTCTAATCCATAATATATCTTCTTTTCTGCTTTCTTTTCTTTTTTTAAGTTTTCTCTTTTTTTTTTTGCTTTGCTTTTTTTAGGTTTTTGAGTTGGGAGCTTATCTGAGACATTTTCTCCTTCCTAATTATAAGCTTTTAGTAGTGTAAATTTCTCTCTCAACACTGTTTTAGCTATGTCCCACAAATTTTGATATGTCATACATATTTTCATTTTTGTTAAGTTCAACATATTCTTTGACTTATGTTGAAACACCTTTTCAGCCCATGAATAATATAGAAATACATTGTTTAGCTTTCAAATACTTGAAGATTTTTCTGTTGTCTTTCTTTTACTAATTTCTAGTTTGATTCCATTGTGGTTGGAGAACACACTTTGTATGATTTCAAGTTTTAAAAATTTATTAGGGTTATTTTATGGCCACAGATGTAGTTTATCTTGATATATATCCTGTGGGCATTTGGAAATACTGTGTATTCTCCTGTTGCTGGGTGGTATGTTCTATAAATGTCAATTAGATATTGTTGCTTGATGGTGTTATGGAATTCTTCTCTTTCCCTGCAGGTTTTCTGTCTAGTTTTATCAGTTGCTGAAAGAGGGGTGGGTTGACATCTCCCACTCTGACTGTGGATTTATCTAATTCTGCTTTCAATTCTAAGCTTTCACATCACACATTTTGTTGTTTGATGCATATACATTTAGGATTACTAGATCTTCTTATTTGATTGACCCTTTTATCACTATATATGCCTCTCTGTGTATCTGGTAATTTTCTTTGTTCCAAAGTTTTTTTGATATGGTTTGACTCTGTGTCCTCATCCAAATCTCATGTCGAATTGTAATCCCCAGTGTTGGAAGAGGGGCCTGGTGGGAGGTGACTGAATCATGAAGGTGCTTTCTCATGGTTTAGCACCATCTCCCATGTGCTGTCTTGTGATAGAGTTCTCATGAGATCTGGTTGTTTTGAAAGTGTGTAGCACCTCCCCCTTTACTCTTTCTCCCGCTGGCTATGTAAAGATGTGCCTGCCTCCCCTTTACCTTCCATCATGATTATAAGTTTCCTGAGACCTTCCTGGAAGCAGAAGCCTGTACAGCCTGCAGGGCTGTGAACTGAATGAACCTCTTTCTTTAAAAATTATCCAGTCTCGGGTAGTTCTTTATAGCAGTGTGAGAATGGACTAATACATCTATTTTATCTGATATTAAGATAAACATGCCTTCTTTTTTTGAGACAGAGTCTTGCTTTGTCACCCAGGCTGGAGTGCAGTGGGGTGATCTTGGTTCACTGCAACCTCTACATCCCAGATTCAAGCTATTCTCATGCCTCAGCCTCCCAAGTAGCTGGGATTACAGGCACATGCTACCATGCCTGGCTAATTTTTGTATTTTTGTAGAGATGGGGTTCCACCATGTTAGGCTGGTCTTGAACTCCTGACCTTAAGTGAGGCCTTCCTTGGCTTCCCAAAGTGCTGGGATTATAGGTGTGAGCCATTGCGCCCGGCCTCATGACTTCTTTATGTTTGCATGATACATCTATTTCCATCCTTTTACTTTCAACCTGTATATAACATTATATTTGAAGTGAGTCTCTTGGAGATAGTGTGTAGTTGGGTCATATTTCTTGATCCCCTCTGTCAGTCTCTTTCTTTTAATTGCTGTATTTGGACCATTTGCATTTAATGTGATCATTGATATGTTAGGGCTTAAGTCTGTTATTTTACTTTTTGTTTTCTGTTTATTCTCTCAGTTTTTATTTCTTTTCCCTGATTTCCTGTGGGTTAGTTGAACATTTTCTTAAGAATTCCATTGTTGTTTTTTAATGCACCCCCTATATTTCTTTCTTAGTGATTGCTCTAGGCAATCTATTCAATATACGGAACTTATCACAGTCTGCTGGTGCCATTGCTTTGCCAGTTCTTGGTATAGAAACTTTTTCTCCCTTTATGTCCTTTTACCCTTTCCAGTTTTTTAGTTGTAATTATTTCCTCTATCTGCATTTAGAACCACATTAGACAGTGTTATAATTTTTTGCTTCAATTATTAAATGTAACTTAGAAAACTTGAGGAGAAAAAATTGTATTTTTTGATGATTTTACTATTTCTATTGTCTTTTTTTTTTCTCTGATATCCCAGTATTCCACCTTTTATAGTTTTCTTTCTAAGAGACTTTTGGAAAAATCCTTTCTTTTAGGGTAGGTCTGCTTCTCCTTCATTCCTGAAGAATATTTTCACTGGATATGCCATTCTGGTTTGAAAACTTTCTTTCAGCACGTGAAAAATGTTGTGTCACTTCTTCCTGACCTGCATGATTTCTGGTGAGAAATCTACTCTCATTCTAGTTGCTTGTCCCTTACTGGTAAGATGTCATTTCTCTTGTGCTTACTATTTTCAAAAGTTTTTTTCTTTGTATTAGTTTTTATTGTATTGAGTTTTAGTTGGTGTTTTGTGATACCACCATGATAGGGGATGCTTTGTTAGTGTCAACTGAGGATAGATGTTCAGGTTCCCCATCTGACCTCTGCTGATATGGAAGAGGAGCTGGGTAGCGGTGGCAGTTCTAGCTGTCTGCTAGGCCTCTACTAATGCCTATTACCATCCTTTCTTCAAAGTTAAACTCTAAACTAAATTCCTCTCATGGTTAGCTTGGCCTTTGCCCAGGAATGAGTGAGAATAGCTAGCCTGTGAGGCTGGAAGCAAGATGGAGTCAGTCATGCTAGACTTCTCTTGCTGTCATAACCTTTGCAAAGGTGGTTTCATCTCTACTTTCAGAATCTTCTCATGTTTGTTGTGTATAATGCCCAGAGTTTTAAATGGTACCTTAGTGGGACAAATAGGGAAAAGTATATCTACTCCATTTTCACAGATGTAAAAGTCCAGAACGATCTTTTTAAAAAGCAAAATGTTGCTCCCCTATTTGAAACCCTCCAGTGGCTTTGATTATACTGAGAGTAAAGGCTCATCTGTGGCCCACAGGGCACAACCTTGTCATAACTTGTTTTCTATCCTTTGCCTTATGCTTTTCTCCTGTTTTCTCACTTTGCTTCAGGTACACTGGACTTTTTAAAATTAACCCTCTCAACAAAAATACATTAAGACTCTATTATGTTTCAGGTACTGGTCTAGGCCTCAGGTTGTAGGCACAAAGTCCCTGCTCTCCAGAGCTTACGTTGTTTCTGTTTCTAGAACACCAAGCTCGTTTCTGCTTCTGGGCTTGCACTTTCCGATACACTCTTTGCCCAGCTCTCTCCTGCTTACTAAGGTCTCAACTCAAACATCTCCTCAGACAGACCTGCGCTTCCCACTTGTGGCAGGATTTTCACCCTTGGCTTATATGTCGGAATCACCAGGGCAGTCTTAAGGGATCCCAAAGCCCAGTTTCACCCCAGACTAAATTAAATCCAAGCCTCTGAGTGCGGCCCAGGCATCAGTGTTTTTAAAGCTTTAAAGGGGATTCCAGTGGACAGCCATGGTACTTAAGAGCCATTTAAGGTTATCCAGTAGTACTGTCCCTCCTTTTCTTTATCTCTTCTTATCACTACCTGAAGTTCTTTTCTTCATTTGTTAACTCTTTAGTTTTCCTCTATTTTCTAGACCTTATCTAGTAGATAAAGTGAGTTTAAACTCCTTGAATGGAAAACTCAATTGCTTATTTGCAATTCTGCTTTAGATTCTGGAGACTGAGATTTATATGAGAGCAAGGACCTCATGTGAATTGATCTCTGTGAGCTCTTGGTTTAAAGGTACCCCTCAAGGACTCTGAGTTTTCTGTTTTCAAACCCAACCTTATGGGCCTGAACCTGGGCCTGGCCTAGGTAGGAATAGCCTCTCAGTGAGTGGTGTCCTGGCCAGAATTCTTCCTCCTCTGAGAGCCTTTTGCCTGGCCAAGCCCTGCCACCTCCGTCTGAACTCCCCCACGATGTTGCCTCCGTGGTGCTGGTAACACCTATGCTCTGAGGAGGTGATTCTTGAGATACTGTTAGAATTGGGAGTAGGGGACCATTTTATCTTGGTTCGCCCTGGATTTTCTTAGTTTCATCCTTGAAAGTCCTACATCCTACTAACTTTCCCAGTCCTGGACAAACCAGGGTGGTTGGTCACCCCAGGAGAGTCTGAGAGTCACCTCAGTACCTTTTCTGGTTGGATGTCAGGAGGGAAGAGGTTGAGAGGACATTTAAGTGGTTCGTGATCAGTGTTGGGCTGCCCAGGTTCGATTCTTCAAAGCCTTGTACTGTTGAGGCCTTGTTAGAATGTGTCCTCTGTAAGGCAGCAAACCCAGGAAAAGTATGGGCACTTACAGGGCCTGGATCTATGTAGCCTATAGGTTCTTGCCCCAAATTCTCATCTGATCTATTTTTTTTTCACTAGGCAATGGGGGCAGATGGGGTTGGGGGCTCCCATTAGGTCCTCAGAACAGGGGTCCCCTTGGCTGATCCTGTGACTGTGGTGAGAACCATGGAACACTGTCTAACTGTGGTTTGGATTGTGGGGTAGATGAATAGCTAAACTGACAGCTATATAATGTAATTGAGGATGAATACATATTTTACAGCAGTATTCCAGATGTGTGGTTGGAAACTACCTTTTTCAAGATCACCTGGGAGCATATTAAATACAGATTCCTAGGCCAAACCCCCTTAGATTATGAATCAGCATGTGTGGGGTGGGGACCAGGAAACTACATTTTTACAAGCACCCCATGTAATATTCATGAATCCTGACATTTGAGGACCACTGTTCTTGTGGTGATGTCCAGAGGATATCAGGGGAATTTTGTATCTGATTTTACTTTTTGTTGAAAGGGACATGGAGAAAAATATTTGGGACTTTGAAGAGTTTTATTTTATATTATTCTGCTAATTGTGTGGCATTAAGGTTAGGGTGAGATTTAGAACACTAGTAGCAATCCTCTTGATGCTTTACAAAGGCTGTTCTTTCTACCTGTAGTAGTAGAGAGAGAACTTGAGTGGAAAGTGACAAATAATATTGTCATAGCAGTTTAACAGATTTTTCTCTAAGCTTTATAGGCCTCCCCTAGGACTGAAGAGGAAATTAAATGAGGGAAGTGAGTCAAAATCACGTAGAAAAGAAGATAGCACTTGTTGCCTGCATTCTGAAAGTGGGATAAATTACACGAGATCTTTAAGCTATATTTTGTTGAAGTCAGCATTTTTCCCTGTTAAGTGCACCTGCTACCATCAAATGTCTAGAATTTTAAAATAATATCTATTCTAGAGAGAGATTTATTGTATTATAAACCCAGATGACATCTTAGCTGGGAATTTGACTTTCTTTCCTACCTCAGGCACAGCTATGCCTGTGTAATAATCTCTTACACTGGCAGAGAGTACTATTGATCTGTCAATCAACTGGCATGTTCAAGCTCCAGATGTGGGCTCACTTGCAAAATGCGATTCTGGGAGTAGCTCTTTGAGTTATTGTAACTGGGACTGATCTGGGCCTCTTTTGAAGGGTATGCTTCAGTCGATAGCAGTTTTCATTGTTGTGGTGTATGGAGTGTGAGTGGCTGGATACTAGGTCTGCAGGATAGTAAAAATAATGATCTTTTCTTGATTATAAGTTACCTTTGAAGTACATATGATTGAGACCATTTCATATTATCTTTTGTGCCCTACTTGGAGGACATCAGCCTCTTCAGATTCTTCTCCCCACAAGTATTTCTAGGGCTTGCATGGTACATTACACACATGCTCTCAAAAGTCTATATGCCCACGTGACAGCCACTCTTATTTCCTCTTCTGCTTCAACCAGCAGGCTATCATTCCATGTCTGCTGGCCACCATGGCTCTTCCCTCCTGCCCAGTACTCACGCACAAAGTACAAAAGAAAACTCCCCCCTGCCTTTTTTAATAGTGTGAACCCAGTGCTGCTTTTAGTGTTGTTGGTGACAGGCCCTTCTCTTTGAGTATGATTCCAAGAAGTTGCTGAGCGGGGGATGAAACCCACAGGGTGATGGCTTTCTGTATTCAGAATCTGAAGCCTGTCCTAGGCAAGTCCTGTCATGCCTGGCTTTCCTTCCTCCAGAGCAAGTTCTCCCTCAGCCCCTTGTACAGACTTTTGGTGGGCCTACCTCACTGTATGAGTCCATTCAGGCTGCTATAACAAAATACCATAAACTAGGTGGCTTGTAAACAACAGAAATTTATTTCTCATAGTTCTAGAGGCGAGAAAGTCTAAGATCAAGGCATTGGCAGAATCAGTATCTGATGAGAGCCCATGTCCTGCTTCATAGATGGCCAGAATGTCTTTTCACTGTGTCTCTTATGGTGGAAAGGGTAAGGGACCCCTTTCGGGCTTCTTTTTATAAGGGTACTAATCCCATTCATGGGGGCTCTGCCCAAATGACTTAATCACCTCCCAAAGGCCCCACCTCCAAATACCTTCACACTGAGTTCTGTGTTTTGGCTCTGTGTCCCCACCCAAATCTCATGTTGAATTATAATCCCAGTGTTGGAGGAGGGGCCTACTGGGAGGTGATTGGATCATGGGGTGGCTTCTAACAGTTTAGCACCATCCCCCAATGCTGTCTTGTGACAGAGTTCTCCCAAGATCTGGTTGTCTGAAAGAGTGTGCAGCATTCCCCACTTCACTCTCTCTTCCTCTTGCTCCTATCCTGTAAGATGTGCTGGCTTCCCCTTTGCCTTCTGCCATGACTGTAAGTTTCCTGAGGCCTCCCCATCCATGCCTCTTGTATAGCCTGCAGAAATGTGTGTCAATTACACCTCTTTTCTTTATAAATTACCCAGTCTCAGGTAGTTCTTTATAGCAGTGTGAGAATGGACTAATAAACTGGGGATTAGCTTTCAACATATGAATTTTTGGGAGAAGGGGACAGAGACATTCAGACTATAGCACTCAACATTAGTGAGATGAGCTCAAAAGGGGGTCCGGTCCCCTCAGTGGGTTCAGTGTAGTCTCCAGCTGGGATCCCTACTGAGAGCTTTAATCTTAATGTATTAAGTTGCAAAAGTACCATGTATGTAGGATTATAACTACTGACTATATGTTGGAGACAAAAAAAGCTATTGTAATATGTCTGCCAACATTTATAAGTAAGCCACATTTGGTCATGTAGCCTCCTAAACCTATCATTTGGTCAAAATGATCAGAAGTTATGTTAGTTTCCTGGGCTGCTGTATCAAAGTACCATAAACTGGGTGTCTTAACACAACAGAAATTTATTTATTTATTTATTTATTTTTTTGAGACGGAGTCTCGCTCTGTCACCCAGGCTGGAGCACAACAGAAATTTATTATCTTACAGTTCTGTAGGCGAGAAGTCTAAAATCAATGTTGGCAGGACCACGCTGTCCCTGAAACCTGTGGAGGAACACTTCCTTGCCCATTCCTCACTTCTGGTCGTTTGCTGGCAATCTCTGGCGTTCCTCAGCTTATAGATGCATCACTCTAATCCTGTCTTCACAAGGCCTTGATCCTGTGGGTCTTCCTATCATCTTCCCTGTGTGTGTGTCTGTCTCTGTGGACAAATTTCCCCTTTTTATAAGGACGCCAGTCATATTGGATTAGGGCCCACTCTAACCATCTCATTATTACTTGATTCTCTCTGCAAAGACCCTATTTCCAAGCCACATTCGGAGATAGGACTTCAGTGTATTTTTTGGGGTGGGTTGGGGTGGGGGCACAATTCAATTTACAAAGAAGTGTATGTGAAATGCTCAGCACAGAGCCTCACACCTAGACATGATCAATATGTGTTGGTTGTTATTATGACCATTGTCAAGCCTTAATGGGCAAGGGATAGCTAACTAGCAAGATTCATCTTTAATAATTGCAGCCATATTCACAGTCTAGGTATAAGTGTTAAATGATCAACTGCAGTTCCTTTCAGGGCTAAGTGGTAGTTGGATAAAAATGAGGTTTTAAGGACAGCTGCATGAGGACCCAGGGCAGGAGAGAGCTGGGGAAACAACAGGTAATTAAGCCAGAGGATCTGGAGTCAAGTTCAGGTTCCATTAATTACTATGTGATCATGTGCAAATCATATGGCTTTCTTTTTCTGTTTCCTCGGGGGGCAACTAATAATGCCTGCCTCAAATTCAGATCAACAAAAATGTATTACCACACATTAAATGATAGGACACATGTAAAACACTTGGTAAATATTAAAATGCTATTGCCCTTCCAACTTCCTCATGGGCTATGTTTTTAAAATTTTTTTCTGTGGTTTTATTTCTGTATTATTTTAAGTCAAATTCCTTATTTAAAATCTGAAATGGTTAGATCTGTAAAGTTACAGTCGACTTGGTTCTTACATTGAAAATGTCAAATATGTCTGTCTTACTACCCTTTTTTATATTATTATACTTTAAGTTCTAG
>NW_012123709.1:1202421-1225327 GCF_000951035.1 Colobus angolensis palliatus
GGGATGGCATTGAATCTATAAATTACCTTGGGTAGTATGATCATTTTCATGATATTGATTCTTCCTATCCATGAGCATGGAATGTTCTTCCATTTGTGTGTGTCCTCTTTTATTTCATTGAGCAGTGGTTTGTAGTTCTCCTTGAAGAGGTCATTCACATCCCTTGTAAGTTGGAATCCTAGGTATTTTATTCTCTTTGAAGCAGTTGTGAATGGGAGTTCACTCATGATTTGGCTCTCTGTTTGTCTGTTCTTGTTGTATAGGAATGCTTGCCATTTTTGCACGTTGATTTTGTATCCTGAGACTTTGCTGAAGTTGCTTATCAGCTTAAGGGGAGATTTTGGGCTGAGATGATGGGGTTTTCTAAATATACAATCATCTGCAAGCAGGGACAATTTGACTTCCTCTTTTCCTAATTGAATACCCTTTATTTCTTTCTCCTGCCTGATTGCCCTCCAGAACTTCCAACACTATGTTGCATAGGAGTGGTGAGAGAGGGCATCCCTGTCTTGTGCCAGTTTTCAAAGGCAATGCTTCCAGTTTTTGCCCATTCAGTATGATACTGACTGTGGGTTTGTCATAAATAGCTCTTATTATTTTGAGATACGTCCCGTAAATATGTAATTTATTGAGAGTTTTTAGCATGAAGGGCTGTTGAATTTTGTCGAAGGCCTATTCTGCATCTATTGAGATGATCATGTGGTTTTTGTCTTTGGTTCTGTTTCTATGATGGGTTACGTTTATTGATTTGCGTATGTTGAACCCTCATGGGCTATTAATGTGAAACTTCACATTTTATTAACAATAATCGCTTCTTTAGCTGAAGAAAAAGTGTTCACTTTCTTTAGACTAATTAAGAATTAGCAAGTCATCTTAGAATTTAAAACTTTGAAAATGTTATTTTGTCTTCCTTTAGTCTACAAATAATAAGATGAAGGCTGAGCAGCAAAATACAACGGAATGTTTTAAGTTTTACCTACGTTTGATTTACGCAAATGGGGCATTTATTTTGAGGGAGCATCAGAAGATGAAGTGGAAAAGGTCAAATTCATTAGAGATTTATTTGTTGGCTTTATAGATTTAATTCTTTAGAGTATCCTACATTTAAATTGTTGCTTTATTGAAAAACCCAGCATATTTGTCCATAAATAAGAATATTCAGAATGCAGAAACTTAATGAATATATGACAGCCTGATTTTGTTATGAGTCATTACTCACTCAGTGAGTGAGAACATTTTTAAAATTATTACAGCAGCTGGTACCTTTAGACTTTTTTTTTTTTTTAATTAATGGAGATGGGATCTTGGTACGTTACCAGGCTGGTCTCGAACTACTGGCCTCAAACCATCCTCCTGCCTCAGCCACCCAAGTGCTGGGATTACAGGCCTGAGCCACCATGATTGGCCAGAACAAGCACGTATTAATCAGCTACCATGAGCCAAGCACTGTGTTGTACTCTGGTGATGAAAAGACAAAGATAAATACTGTTCTCATCCTTGAAGAGTTCATGAGCTTTTGGAGGAGTTAGTCTTATGACCTTATGAGGGCCTTAGCTCATAAGGTTATAGCTGAGATTAAATGAGTAATGTGTGTAAGATGCCTGGCTTGTAATTATTGCTCAATAAATGTTAGCTGTTACTACTACTACTGTTACCACTGCTAGTATCACCACTACTGTGCTAAGTGCTGTGTTAATTAATGTAAACAAAGTATAATGGAGAAACAGAAGATTAAATTTGCATGAAATCTGTGGAATCAAAGAGGTCTTCATGGAGAAGGTGATATTGGAAATGGATCCTTAAAGCTTGACTAGGATTTTCCATGTATATACAAGAGGCAAGGGAATTCCTACACAAAACAAAGTGATCAGGTAAAGACATAAAGGAGTTGGAGTAAATGGCACACTCAGGGAGTGAGAGGTGATCCAGGAAGCTAGAATCCAACCTGCAATCATGGTAGGCAGTGGACAGAGAGAATCTTGGGACTGCTGGTCAGGGACTTACAGCACTGTGCAAAGGAATTGAGATTTTATCCTGGGAGTAGAGAAGAGGCATTGGAGGATTTTTATTACAGGACTAAAAAGATGAGTTCTGGTCTTTAAAAGATGACTGGCGAAAATGGAAAAGCTTAGGAGAGATTAGAGACAGGTCCCCCGATAGGCAGTGGATATTGTGAAAGTCCTTCTCTAGACTGATAACTCAACTTGTTATCAGTTTGAATAGACTTCAACATTTTTTAAAGAATTGACTTTACCTCTTTGGCACCTTCAGTTATTACCCTCTGTGTATGATGACTTCTGGGCTTAGTCAGATGTCCTCAGCTATAGGATCAGAAAAATATCTAGAATGCATTGATGTAGTTGAAGGTAACACTTTCTTATTGTTATTTGCCATGAATCCAGTTGTTCATTGACATTCAGTAAGCATCTCCATGTGCCAAGTACTGTGTTTGACTCAAAGAACAGGGACATTTGCAGAACAAATTTTGTTGGTTAACAAACTAAAGGGGACCCTGAGTAAAGGGTTTCCCTTTCTCCTTCTCTTAGAATAAATTTATATTAACTTTATAGCCCTATCCCCCTAGAAGTCTCTCTCAGTCTCTTTATAAATTTTATAAAGAAGAAGTGCCTTCTGAAGAGTTTGCCTAAATTAAGGAGGTGGGTGTTTTTGTTGGTCCATGTATGTTGCTATAAAGGAATACCTGAGACTGGATAATTTATAAAGACAAGAGATTTATTTGGCTCATGGTTCTGCAGGCTGTACAAGAAGCATCGTGCCGTCATCTGCTTCTGGTGAGGGCAGCAGGAAGCTTCCACTCATGCGGGAAGGCAAAAAAAAGGCAGGGATGTCACATGGCGAGAGAGGAAGCAGGAGAGAGAGAGAGGCAGAGGTGCCAGGCTCTTTTAAGCAATCAGATATCACGTGAACTCATTACCACAGGGGAAGGTACCAAGCCATTTATGAGAGATCTGCCCCCATGACCCAAACACCTTCTACCAGGTCCCACTTCTACCAATAGGAATCACATTTCAACATGAGATTTGGAGGAGACAGACTTCCAAACAATATCAGTGTTGATGGCAGTGGCCAAGACCCTGGTATGTTTTCTAGTATCCTTTCCCACTTTTTCCAGAACAATAGAAATCCTCTTTTTCTATTTATGTATTTGTTTGTTTGTTTGTTTTGAGACAGGCCTCACTCTGTTGCCCAGGCTAGAGTGCTGTGGCACGATCTTGGCTCACTGCAACCTCTGCCTCCCAGGTTTAAGCAATTCTTGTGCCTCAGCCTCCTAAGTAGCTAGGATTACAGGCATGTGCCACCATGCCTGGATAATTTTTGTATTTTTATTAGAGACTGGGTTTTGCCATGTTGACCAGGCTATTCTTGAACTCCTGGCCTCAAGTGATCTGCCCTTGTGGGTCTCCCAAAGTGCTGGGGATTACAGGCATGAGCCACTGTGCCAGGCCTGAAACTCTGTTTTTAGATGGACATATCGTTTTCCAGAATGAAGACAGGCTCCATGGCAACCAGTATGATCACATGACTGATGCAGAGTGTCACATAAGAGTTTCCTGCAGTTTTCCTTAAAGACAGGTGATACTGTCCTTTCTCCAGCTTCTTCATCCACTTTCCATCCTAATTCCTGAAATACGGATATTTTACTGGAGCTCTAGTTTCCACCTTAGACTCTGAGAATGCGGTCTCAGTATTTGGGATGGTGGAATAATGAGTTAGAAAGATGCTGAGAATTTTGTGGGGTAGAGCTCCTACAACCAGTCCTGGACTGTCTCTTGGATTTTTATGAGAGACAGAAAAACTTCTTTGTCTTCCTTAAGCTGTTATTTTATGTTTAGCAAATACATAGTATATATTAGGTATATATTTATGGGCTACAAGATATTTTGATAAGGCTGGGCACAGTGGCTCACTCCTGTAATCCCAGCACTTTGGGAGGCCAAGGCAGGTGGATCACCTGAGGTCAGGAGTTTGAGACCTGCCAGACCAACATGGAGAAACCCCATCTCTACTAAAAGAAATACAAAAATTAGCTGGGCATGTTGGCGCACGCCTGTAATCCTAGCTACTCGGGAGGCTGAGGCAGGATAATCGCTTGAACCCAGAAGGCAGAGGTTGTGGTGAGCCGAAATCACGCCATTGCACTCTAGAGTCTGGGCAACAAGAGCGACTCTCTGTCTCAAAAAAAAAAAAAAGATATTTTGATATAGGCATACAATGTGTAATAATCACATTAGGGCAAGAGGTATACATCACCTGAAACATGTATCCTTTCTTTGTGTTACAAACATTCCAATATTACTTTTTTTTGCTGTTTTAAAATGTACAATAAGTTATTGTTGATTATAATCACCCTATTGTCTATCAATTACTAGATCTTATTCTATTTTTTGAACCTATTAATTATCCCCACTTTTCCTCAACCCCACACTGCCCTAACCAGCCTCTGCTAACCATCATTCTACTGTCTATCTCCATGAGTTCAATTGTTTTAATTTTTAGCTCCCACAAATAAGTGAGAACATGTGAAGTCTGTTTTTCTGTGCTTGACTTATTTCACTTAACGTAATGACTTCCAGTCCCATACATGTTGTTGAAAATGATAGGATCTCGTTCTTTATTAGTGGCTAAATAGTATTCCATTTTGTATATGTAGCACATTTTCTTTATCCATTCATCTGTTAATGGACACTTTACCCAAATCTAATCTTAAGTGATATAAGGACTCTTGAGGGTGATTTCATAACCCTTCTTGGAAGCTTATTATAGGACTTACTCATCCTTAAAATATTCCTTTTTATTTTTGAAAAAGTATCTTTGGTACAATCTGTTTCTGTTTTGTCTTATCCAACTCTCTGAAAATGGAGAATAATTAATTGGCTTCTTTCTCATAATAAATCTTCATGGAATGTAATATTTTTAATTTGCATTAATTTTATACCTTTTGTCAATCAGTGGATTTAAAACTTCTTAAATTGAAAATATTCATAGCTGGATTCTTTTTCTTCATAAGAGATTTGTCTGTGCTAGGTTTGGGTTCTAATTATGCCTGTGATTTGTTATTAGGGATTACAACAAGTTTGCTCTTAGCAAAATGAGTAAACTATTTGCTAAACTGTGAAAGGAGGGATCATAGAGAGAATGCATTTATAATATCTGGGGAGAATTAATAGAAAATGGACTTTCTCTGTGTGTGTGTACATGTGTATGAGAAAGAAAAAGATAGAATGTCACCAAAGCAAAACACTTCATGTGTTTAATTGCTGCCCTGTTTCATGCTTCCTGGGGAGCAGGAGGCACATCTCAATAGGGGAGCAATGTCGGCTTTCTCTGGTGCATGAAATTGGTGCCACTGTCTGAGGTGCCAGACTCATCTCTGTGCCAGCTGTCTTTATTCTTTGCCTTATTTGGGAGACTGCAATCCCAGCATAACAGTCACTAAAAACAACCTTTAAGGGAAATGTAATTAAATAAATATTAGAACTTTCCTCAGTTTTGTGCTCCTATCTTCAAAAATGTACTGAGTCATTTTTTAGAAATAACAGCTTTATTGAGATGTAATTCACTTACATACAAATCACTCCTTTTTGTTGTATGATTCACTGGTTTTTAGCATATTTACAAAGTTGTACAACCATTACCAAATCATTTTCAAATGTTTTCATAACTCCAGAAAGATACTCTCTTCTCATTAGCATCCGCCTGTCCCCCCAATTCCCTTTGCCCTCAGCGCTAAGCAATCGTGAATCTACCCTCTGTTTCTAAGGATTTGCCTATCCTGGACATATACAAACGGAACTGTACAATATGTGATCTTTTGTTACTGACTTCTTTATTTAGCATGATATTTCTGAGGCTCATCCATGTTGTAGTATGTATCAGCACATCATTCTTTTTTATTCCTTTTAATATTTCATTGTATGATTATGCCGTATTTTCTTTGTCCATTCATCTCTTGATGAACATTTGAGTTGTTTCCGCTCTTTAGCTATTATGAATACAGCTGCTATGAACATTTTTGTAGAAGTTTCTATGTGGACATGTTTTCCTTTCTCTCGGATATATATACTTGGGAGTGGAATTGCTGTGTGTGTGGGAGGCAGCAGAATAATGCTCCCAACCCCACTGTCTCCCAAAGATGTTCATTTCCTAATCCTTGGAACCCGTGAATATGTTAAGTCTCATGGTAAATGGACGTGAAATTAAGTGTGCAGATGAAATTAAGCTGCTAATCAACTCACCTTAAAATAGATTATTCTAGATCATCTGAGTAGGCCCTCAGTGTAATCCAAAGGGTCCTTAAAAGATAGAAGATGGAGGCAGAAAGAGCCAGAGTAATGCACTTAATGCACTGTGATTAATACTTGACCAACCATTGTTGGCTTTGAAGACGGAAGGAACCACAAGCCAAGGAACGGGGACACCCTCTAAAACAAACTTGCCCAACCCATGGCCCATGAGCTGCATGTAGCCAAGGATGGCTTTGAATGTGGCCCAACACAAATTCATAAACTTTCTTGAGACATTATAAGATTTGTGTGTGTGTGTGTGTTTGTGTGTGTTTAGCTCATCAGCTATCATTAGCGTTAGCATGTTTTATGTGTGGCCCAAGACAATTTTTCTTCCAGTCTGGCCCAGGGAAGTGGAAATATTGGACACCCTTGCTCTAGAAGCTGGAGGAAGCAAGGAAATGGATTTTCCTCTACAACCCCCAGAAGGAACATAGACCTGCTGAGACCTCGATTATAGCCTTTAGAGAATCACTTTGGACTTTTGACCACCAGAACTGTAATGTAATAATTTTGTGTTGTTTTCATCAGCAAGTGTGTGGTAATTTGTTACAGCAGCAATAGGAAACAAATATATTGAATTATATGGGAACTCTATGTTTAACCTTTTGAGGAACTGTCAGAACATTTCCTAAAGCGGCTGCCGCATTTTGCCTTCCCACCAGCAGTCTATGAGGGTTCCGATTTCTCCACGTGCTCACCAGCACTTGTTATTATCTGTCTTTTTTATTGTAGCCATCCTAGTGGATGTGAAGTGGTTTAACATTGTGGTTTTGATTTGTATTTCTCTGATGGCTAATGATGCTGAGCCTCTTTTCATGTGCTTATTGGTCATTTGTATATCTTCTTTGGAGAAATGTCTATTCAGATCCTTTGCCCTCTTCATTGCACTGGAACATGGGGTGTGTGTGTGTGTGTGTGTGTGTGTGTGCATGTGCATGTGTGTGATGTTAGAGGGAGCAGGACCAATTCTGGGACAGTTCATGAAGAGCCTTGTATACCATGCACCAGGGATTTGGGATAAAATACTGAGAGTGATAAGGGAAGTCAATGATGGATATAAAGCCAGGTGGCATCCTGATCAATTTTGTATTTTAGGAAACATTCTGAGGATCCAGTGGAGGATACTGAGGGCTGATGGAAGGAGGAGATGGAGGACTAGTGGCTGAGAGATATTGGGCCACTGGAGTGATGCAATCAAGAAATGACCAGGATTGAAACCAGGACTGTGGTGGTAGGGCAGAGAAGAGTTTGCAGATTGAAAGGTTTTAGGGGAGATAATCAAATCTGCAGTATTTTTTTGGATGTGGGAGTTTAAGGGCAAAAGTCGCTTGAGAAAATCTTAGATATCTGTTTTGTGCCATTGAGTGGAAGGAGGGACATTTTATGGATATAGAGAGCCCTGGAGCAGGATCATTTGGGGGCAGGTAGGAAAGCAACAATGGATTTAGTTTTAACCTTGTTGACTTTGAGGTGTCTGTGAGACATCCATGGGGAAATGGTTTGTTTGACATGAGTTTGAAATTAAGGAGAGACTTCTCGGCTAGACAGATACATGTGGACGTCAGTACCAGGTCAATTTAGCTGAAGCTGTGGTGTGGCTAAGATTACTTGGGAAGACTGTGTGGTGTGAGAAGAAAAGAAGGTTAGGGATAGGAACGTCTTCTGAGGAAACAGACATGAAGGAGGAACCAGTGTAGGAGATGCAGAGAGGTTGGCAGAAGATTCTTCATCTGCTGAGGTTTGGCAGTTGTAGAAACTAAGGCAACTCCAAATTTCCATTGTATGCTCAAGTACCTAAGAACCAAGTTAACGCATGCTTCAGTAGTCTCCGAAAGGTTCCTCCATTCCAACCTTAAGCTGAAAAGAACTGTTTCCATTTTTAATGACTCTAAGTTAGCTTAATCAATTTAAAACTTTCAAAGATAATGCTCTTTGATCTTGAAGTGCTTGAAAACTAAACATGGAACGTAGTGGAGGCTTTTGCTTATACTGACATTGACTCTGGGGCAAAGCAGAAGTCCACTTTTACATAAGAGTCTCTGTTTATATTCTCCTGGATGAGGCCTTCTCGCAGTTGTTATTGACTTATTTCCTTCATCCTTTCATATTCTGACATTTCTTAGATTGGGTTATGTTTTACAATCAAGTGTTATTTAAATCAATGAGGTATTTTAGAATTAAGAAAATAGAGCGTTAAAATTAAATCTCATGTCATTTGTGGACATTTTTGCTGTTTCTATTTTGCAGAGTTGTAGCTATTAACATTTAGCACACAGAGTGGAGTCACTTTAATTGGCAACTCATCGGCTGACTCTCACTTTTCTCTTCAAAGTGATTCTAGCCTCTGGCCTCACTAAACTCCTTGCTATTGCCATATTCATGCTGTGCAACCTGCCTGCATGCCCGGGGGCTCCCTCATCTGGTCCTGTCTTTCCCTCTTGTCTGCCTGGGCCTCCATCCAAGACTCAGATCAAGTGTATCCTATTTTGGTGCTCCACTTCCCACTCTAGCCCATTGGGTCCTCCTTCCTCTTTCCATATATTCCTCCATCATTTGTTCAGTAACTACTTATCTATCTCTCTGTCAAACTCATTTGTCAACTCCCTGAGATTTTGGCTTGTTTGTTTTTGTAAACCTGGTACTTAGCTCAGAGCCTTGCATTCTAATAAATTAATAAATGTTTGTTGAATAAGTAAACTATTTTTGCTATTATCTTTTGAACAGCTCATTGATTGTTCAAAATCAAAGAATGGTAGTTTGTAACTCTTAATTAAGTCAGAAAAATGAACAAATACTGATAATATGTTTTCAGCACTACCTTAGGATTTTCTTTTTTAAATCAAATTAATAACATATATTGGATTTATTATTATTATTCTTATACTTTAAGTTCTAGGGTACATGTGCACAACGTGCAGGTTTGTTACATATGTATACACATGCCATGTTGGTGTGCTGCACCCATTAACTCGTCATTTACATTAGGTATATCTCCTAATGCTATCCCTCCCCCTCCCCAGGATTTTCTTCATACTAGTTGTCTTATGATGCAGAACACATATGGTGATTTGAATTGTATGAATTATTCAGATTTATGTATCTAACTGGGAATGTGTGTATATATATATTTATATAAATCAAATTTTATAATTATAACAGTACTGGTATTAAGAATATACAAAGTTATTTGAGTTCTAGACAGAGAAGATAAAATATACTCTCCAATTAACACTTATTACCCATCCTTGTATGTACCTTGCAGCTTTAGGTAGTAGAACAACTTAGAGAAAGAAACTGTTGTGCTCATGCCAACTCAGAGGCAGCAGCTATCCTATTTGGGACAGGCTTCCTCCCATTTCTCAGCTCGGAAAGGAGAGACAGGGACCGAGGAATGGGTAGAATGTTGGCCTTGAGGGTGCAATTTAAAATTTTCACATTGGAGCTGTAAAGCCAGATAACCAGGCTTTCAGGTGGGTGGCAACAGTACCAATAAAGTGACAGCAATAAACATCAGTGTTTTATAACAGAGAAAGTAGTCAAAAACAAATTAGATCATATAGATGTGGTTTAGCTATTTCCACTTGAATTTTAAACCATAGTCTGTTAAGCGCTAAAGGCCTCAAGTCCTTTCTGGGTGTGTCCGCAAGCCCACCCTTTGTTCCTGAGATGACTTGCTTTTCCCTGTAGATCCTGCAACCTCACTCTACAGTGCTTTCCTAGATTTGACCCAGAGCATTGTAAGCTCCTTGTGTCCTGCACACACGTTGCCCCCATGGAACTTTGGCATTCTTTATGACCTCATGGCCTTCTTACTGTCACCAAGATTTTCCCTGATCTATTCTGATGCCCGGGTCCAAATGGCTTCCAGTGACACACCTTTGGTCTTTGTTCTCAGTGTCGGGGGTTGCGTTGTCAGGTGTTGTCTCTTCATGAGAAGACAGTGTGATGTAGTGATCACATCCCAGGCTCTGGAGTTCAGCTGCTTTGGTCTGAATTCCAGCTCCACTGCTTCTTATTTCTAGAAACTTGGGCAATTACTTAACCTTTCAGTGCCTCAATTTTCTTATTTGTAAAATGGGATTGAATAGTACCTAACTCACTGAGTTCTTGCAAATATCCCATGATACACATACTTAGACAATAAGTATTCACTAAATTCTGGCCAGTAGTATTATTCTTTCTAATATTAGCACCCTACATCTGCTTACATTCCAGCTACTCCAGCCTGAACAGATGCACTGTGCACTGTGCACTGTGCATTCCAGCTACTCCAGCCTGGACAGATACTCCATGTGCACTGTGATGGGGAGGGCAGTTTTGCTGTACTGTAAACTCATCCAAGCCAAAGAGCATCTGCCCTGAAGTTCACACTGTGGTGAAAGCAGTAGTTTGTTTCCAGGGCTTTGCCTGTGAGGCATGCCGATGTCTCCTGAAACACTTATTGATTCTCTTGGTACTTTATAACAAGGGCAGGCTTTTTTATTGTATTGGAGCAGAGGAAAATCACAGTTTTCTGATTACTTGTTCTGCTCCCTGAGTGAATCGCATGAAACCATGTCTGGCACCTTTGATCCGTGCTGGTAAAGCTGCTCTCTCAGCCAGTGATGCTGATTCTTTGACCCCTTGGCAATCCCTGTTGGCTGCCCCTCCAGCTGACAGAGGGCCAGCTCAGTGCTTGTGCTAATCCCCAAAGAACCAGGAAGGAAACCTGAGCTGCATCCTAAGTAGCACTGGCCTCAGGCAGCAGGCAATGTATGTGCCCCATCAGCCCCTCCACGCAGTGTCTTTTCCTGTCCTTTGGTTCTCCTTCCTCGACAACATGTTAGTGTCAACGAGATGCATGTCAGTCAGGCCATGAGCTGGAGGCCTTTCCTCCTGCCTTTCCTACACAGACACTTACCTGTCCTAGTTAAGGATGCTTCTGTCAACTTGCTTTCAGGGCTGGAAAGCAACCACAACATTTTCTGTCCCACCTCTGGATGTTAAGGGCTGAAAAACAACTTCAGGAATATTTGTATTTTAACAACAGACTTTTAGAAATAGAAAAATTAATCCCTAAAGATGACATTTTCAGCATCATACCAGGCTAGCCAGGGGTAGAAAGTTGTTTATTTCATAAACAAATTAAGTCACACATTTATTATACCATCTCCCAATACCACTTCAGTTGAGATAATCCATGTTGACAGCCTGGGATGTAGCCTTCCACATATTTCTCTATGTCCCCATAGGGACATGCCACAATTTATCCTAATGAGGGACATTCAGATTGTTTTCATTTGGGACTCACTGTCAACAATCCTTCAACAAACACATTTGAACACGCAGCTTTATACATTGATTCTTTTATTTGTAGGATAGTTTTACAAAAGTAGGATTGTGCAAGGTACATGCATTTAATATTAGATTGGTGCAAAAGTGATTGTGTTTTTTTCCATTAAAAGTAATGGCAAAAACCACAATTGCGCCAATCTAATAGATACTGCCAAGCTACTTTTCAGGTATCTGTAGCAATCTACCTGTCCACTGTAAAATAAAAATAAAAGTCTAAGCCCCTCAGCTGACTGAATGGACCTTCTTTGGCCAAGGGGACCCCAGAGTAACCTTGAAAACTGACTGAGTACTCGGCTGCATAGTGGGATAGAAGAAGATGGGGCATGCTTCATTATGCCCCCCCCTTCGTTAATTTCTATTAGACTTTCTTCTCTAAGGGCTGAACAGAAACTAACCCTTTCAAAAGACTCCACACTGATATCAACTAACCACCTCACGCTGCCCCTCCTTTTTTGCCTGCTAAGAGACCACTGACCATTGAGTGGCTCTGGCCAGTCTGGAGAGGGCACAGTAAAGGGCTACGTGTCCTCTGCTTCACCTTTTGACAGCAGAGGGCTGAAAACTCCACACTCAGATCATGCTAATGCTGCTATTTTTGTCACATGAGACCCATGAAGGAGCATGAAGCTCAACTGCATGTGCGTATATGTCTCCTTTCGTATATCTTCATGCTCCTCCTATAGCTTGTTGAATATGTGTATCTGAGCACATCATTTAGTATAAATTCCTGTTCCTTTTTTCACCTCCCTTGAAGTATCTGTTTTTAGCATAGCCTCCAGCCTGTCAAAATGGCACCCTGAAGGCTTCAACCCTTTGTGAGAAATAAAGCTCCCCTTTCCAGATTTATTAACCTCATCATTCTTCAGTTGACACCACCCAAAACATATAAGGATGCTTATATCTTCATACCCTTTAATATTCGATCATATTATTATTATTGTTATTCTGCCAAGCAATGGTGGAAAGTAGGTTCGCCTTTTTGTTTTAGTTTGCATTTTTCCCATTCCGTTAGGATATACTGTGTCAGTGGTCAGGGTTCTTCCTTGGAGGCTGGCCCTGACGGCATCTTTGGGACTGTTTTCAGGCCCCTTCTGGCTTCTGTTTTCTCCAGGCAAGAGCTGAAGAAGAAGCAGCTTCATTGAGCAGGATGGATTTTAATCATAGGAGCTGATGTGTGCTGTATGAATTTAAAATAATCAAAAGATGGGTTTCAAGCAAATAGCATTTGAAAAGGTTACAGGAATGTAGAGGAAAGAATAGCTAATGTGTGTTCACAGTTCCTAGGGGCATTGTGGCTTTGCCCAGCTCTGCAGTGGTCACCTTGCTGTGCCCTGCACACTGCAGAACCTGCAGGAGCCCCCTGTAGGTGGGGAGGACCTTCTACTCAGCTATCCATATTTCTCTGTGGTCCCCCTTTCCTGAGGTTTTCTGTGACTTTTAAGCACCCCTGGAGTCCTGTCTTTACCCTGGTTGGAAACCTCTCAACCTTGTTCCAGAAGTGGACCCCTTTTCAGTGTGCTTTGCTGAGTTGTGAATGGGTTTTTCTAGAAGTCATTTTCCATTTCTACTTCTAGCCTTCAGTGTCAATTCCCTCATCTGCTGCCCTGCTCCAGCTTGCCCAGATGGCATGTCTCTTGGGGATTTGTTGGTTGTGGATTGAAGCTTTCCTCTGAGACATAAGCTTCCTTTTGTTTCCCTCTCCTGCCACACTGTCCTTCTCATCCTGCATGCGATGAAATAGGCATCCCAGAGCAACGCGTGCTCACACCCTGTTAGGGGTTCTTCCCCCATAACAGCAGTGAGTATGATCTGAGAGACAGGGCTCTGAGGTAAGAGGACCTGCTTGACTTACTTAGACCTGTTGCTGCACTTATGGTGGACTCAGAGAACCATCCAAACCTGAACCGGCTGGATTACTTTTCAGAAATGTTATAGTAATGCATTTGGAAAAGCATATGCCCTAAAAATGATGCCTCATCCATGAAGCACTGGGTACTGGCCACAGGACTACTCCTTCTGAGTCTCCATCAAGGTTCTCACCCACTGATTGGCAAAAATCAGTGAGATGTGATAGCACCTGCTGCAGGCAGGAATTTTTTGGGAAAAGCCTCTATAAATATTGCTGGTGGAAATGAGAAATCAATATCAGAGATAGAAAAACACCAGAAAATAAGCTTATGTATAATACAATGATTTTTTTTTTGTTTATAATGGCAAAAACCCATGAACAAAGCGAGTGCCCATTTGTAGGACAAAGACTGAATAAATTGTGATATATTCACACCATGGAATAGGGAGATTTTTCCCATTATGTAATGCATATATATAAAATAAAATTATGCTTTTACAAAATAAATAATAATACCATATGTCTGTAAATACAATGTAAATGCTTATGTATGATGAAATGAGCATGGAGAAAGGTATTTTAACATTATATATATAAGAAGATGGTGTCCACAAAGAACAGCATGTAAATGCTGTGTAAATGATAGGCCACTTATGTAAAATTAAGTATATAAGTGTATATATTCACAAAGACATGTATGAAAATGTGATGACCAGAATATTTACCATGCTTTTCTTAAGATGGTGGGATTTCAGGTAATTTTTCTTTCTTCCTATACTTTTCGAAACCTCTTTTCTTTTTTTGAAACAGACTCTTACTCTGTTGCCCAGGTTGGAGTGCAGTGATCGCGGCTCACTGTAGCCCTGACCTCCTGGGCTCAAGTGATCCTCCTATCTCAGCCTCTCAAGTAACTGGGACTATAGGCATGTGCCACCACACCTGGATAATTTTTCTTTATTTTTTATAGAGACAGGGTCTCCCTATGTTGCCTAGGCTGGTCTCAAATTCCTGGACCCAAGCGATCCTCCCACCTTGGCCTCCCAAAGTGCTGGGAATACAGGCATGAACCACCACATGCAGCCTGAACCATTATAACAGTAAACATACGTTAGTTTAAAAAAATTCAGGAAGAAACTAAAACTATTTTTATTGTGAAAAAGCAGAGAGGTAGAGGGATGAAATGTTGAGCTTGTGGATATGTAGCTCAGCGTCTTATTTCTGGGCTCCCCTCAAACTTGGAATCCAAGTAGGATTCTACATAACTAGTAAGCATGGAGCTAGTGGAAATTGCTTCCCAATGTTCATTTGCTTTTTCATTTTTTTTCCAGTTAACAAATGCATGTTTAGTATTCATGATTACCAGATACTGTTCTAGACATTGGAACTATAGTGGTAAAATACCTAATGAGAGCCCTACCTTCATAAAGCTTACAGTTTAGTGGAGAGTGGCACAGATAGTTGACTAATCCTCAGTATAATAAGTGCTACAAACAAGAAGTAATCAGTATGATGAGAACTGATGCCAGGAAGGTCTGATTTGGACTGGTGGTTCTGGTGGTGAGGGATGGTTTCTTGGAAGAAGACCTGAGAAGTGAGGTCAACTTAGTGAGGATAAGGTAGAGGGCAGGAGGAATGGTTGTCTGGGGGTCTGGGAAGCCTCCTTTGTTACTCAGTTTGCATTACTGTAAAATAATGCCTCAGACTAGGAAATTTATAAAGAAAAGAGGTTTATTTGGCTCACAATTCTGCAGGCTGTACATGAAGCATTGTGCTAGCATCTGCTTCTGGCAAGGGCCTCAGGAAGCTTGCTGTCATGGCAGAAGGTGAAGGGGAGCCAGCCAGCATGTCACATGGCAAGACACAGAGCAAGAGACAGAGAAGCAAGTGCCAGGTTCTTTCAAACAACCAATTCTTGTGTGAACCACCAGAATGAGAACTCACTCATTACTATGGGGATGGCACTGGGCCATTCATAAGGGATCCACCCCCATGACTCAAACATCTCCTACTAGGAATCACTTCTAACAATGGAGGTCACATTTCAACATGAGATTTGGAGGGGACATGCATCCAAACCATATCAGCCCCCCAGGCAGAGGAGAGCTTTGAAGTTTTAGGGATTCAAGTGAAGGCCCATGGGGCTGCTATTCTCCCTTGTCCATACGATAGCAGTACTCTAGGGTGCGCCATTCACATTCAAAGTCATAGACTTGTCATCTATTACAAGGAACGGGAAGGGACAGCTTTCCTAATTCTCACAGTCTAGTGGTGGGCAGGCTAGACTTTTGGGTTTTGCCTTTACAAACAATGGGAAGGCAATGGAAGTTTCAAGAAGGGGAGTGATGTTCCTAATTGCTGTTAAAATGGTTGGTCTGGTTGTGGTGTGGAGAGTATGGGCTGGAGGAACAGTGTGGGGAGACCAGTGAGGAGCTGCAGCAGTGGAGGTGAAGGGTGACAGGCCAGAGTGGTGCTGGTGGGGATAGAGAGAAGCAGCTGCACTATGCATTCATTCTGTAGGTAGAGTTGACAGGAGTAAGTATCGCATTGAATGTGGGGCTGAGTGATAAGAAGGTAGCAAGGATTCCCATGTTTCTAACATGAGCAACCAGGGGGATGGAGGTGCCATTTTCTGAGATGGATAATATTGGTGGAGGAGGAGTTTTGGGAAAGGTCAAATGCTTAGGCTGGACATGTTAAGTCCAAGATGCTTGTGAGAGTCCGAAGTAAAGAAGTCAGGTGGGCATATGGATATCTGGTTGCCTTATATATATTTGGGTCTATAGCTCAGGTAAGAGGTAAAGTTGAATAATATACATGGAAGCTATTAAAATTTCACCTAAAATAGTTTAAAGAAGAGGACAGCATGAGAAGGGTCAAGACTGGGGCCTGATGAAGAAAGAGAAGCTGGCAAAAAGTACTGAGAAATGGCCAAAGTAGTAGCAGGGAAACCAGAAGAGCATACTCTGGACATAAGTGTTGTTGGAAGTTTCTAATGTCCAACTGGGAACAGACCAAGGCCTTTGAATAATCCGGTTAAGGTCATCCCATAGGGTAAAGGTAAATGCTACCATCCTTGAGTCCTCACTGTCATCCCATAGGCCTAGCCCTCAGTGTTAGTGACTGATGTGCCTTGACTATGGTTTTTGTGGTCTTTCCAACAGCTACTTATCAGGGAAAATCACTGTTGGACAGTCAAGGAGCTACATTTTCTGATTTCATTAATTTTACTGATGGAAAGAAGTTAAGCTGATAAAATTATTTTAAGGACTATTAATTGGGTTTTGATGTTCTTTACATTTCTTAGAAAGTCAGAGAATAAAAAGGAGATTTACTCTCAAGAGTTAAAAGAGCTTAAAGTTTATGTGATTTTTAAAAATTTTTTGTCTCAAAGGAAGGGTAAGTAAAATCTGACACTCTGAAAAAACATTCTTTTGTGGTTTCTCAGTGACTACTGTGATGCCTTTTGTGACTTAGAAATAAGTCTCACTAATTTATAGTTACATGATCAGCAAAATAAAGTTCACACATAATAATGCTCATGTGATATTATATTTAACACATAATGAGTAAGGCAGGGTTTGGCACTTTTTATATATCTCATTTAATACAACAGCTCTAAAAGGTAAATGTTATCATTTTCATTCTGAAGATGAAAGAAGTAAGAGTCTATGCAAAGCGTCTAAGTGGTAGACCTCCACACATAGCAGCTTAAAGCAACAGTTATTATCTCTCATAATTTCTGTAGATCAGGAATTTAGGAACAGCTTAGCTGGGTATTTCTGGGTCAAGATCTCTCATAAGATTGCATCAAGATGTTGGCCAGAACTGTGGCCACCTGAAGGCATGAGTGGGGCTGGAGGATCTACTTCCAAGTTGGTGCATTCACATGGCTCTTGGCAGGAGGCCCCAGTTCCTTACCACATGAGCCTCTTCATAGGACTGCTTGGGTTTCCTCAAGACATGTCAGTTGGCCTTCCCCAGAGCAAGTGATTCAAAAGAGATGAGGGCCGGGCGCGGTGGCTCAAGCCTGTAATCCCAGCACTTTGGGAGGCCGAGACGGGCGGATCACGAGGTCAGGAGATCGAGACCATCCTGGCTAACACGGTGAAACCCCGTCTCAACTAAAAAATACAAAAAACTAGCCGGGCGAGGTGGCGGGCGCCTGTAGTCCCAGCTACTCCGGAGGCTGAGGCAGGAGAATGGCATGAACCTGGGAGGCGGAGCTTGCAGTGAGCTGAGATCCGGCCACTGCACTCCAGCCTGGGCGACAGAGCCAGACTCTGTCTCAAAAAAAAAAAAAAAAAAAAAAAAAACAAAAGAGATGAGGACAGAAGTAGCAATGTCTTTTATGACCTAGCCTTGGAAATCTCACAGACATTTCTGTCATGTCCTATTGTCCATACAAGTCGACTTCATTGACTATGGGAGAGGCCCACACAGGGATGTGAAGATCATTGGCCATCTCAGAGGCTGATGAAGAGGGGCTTACGACATTTGCTTTTGTCAGAACTCTTTAACAGTTAGCAAAAATAGCTGTTCTTTCTGTGACATAAGACTTACATAATCTTATCTGGAAACAAGGAAGGTGTAGATAACTTTTCCAGGCTCCTTCCATCCATATATGAGTATATCAAATCTATCTGGTGTTGTGGATTACCTTCTTACCCCTATTAAAAAATTTCAAAGTTCTTTACTGGAAAAATAAAAAGTTGCAGCATGTCACTGATCCTTGCATATATGCTCACTTTTGTTTCCTTAGTTAGGGTAATATTAAAATTTATTGGCTAATATTTATTATCCAGTGATCAGACTTCAGCCATGGTATTTACATACTTAAACCTTTACAAGAATAACACCAAGGGCAAGACTAATGGAAACTGTGGCTTAATGAAAATGAACAGATTTTGTATTTTATCTTATTTGCTTCATCCGCATTGAGTCAGTGACATTGATTGCACCATGAAAGCCAGTATTTTACAAACTTAGAAAGTAGAAAATTGATCTTTCCCAGGAGAGAAAATTCTTTCCTCTGTGTTTTGTTTCATAATGAGAAAATAAGAGGTGACATCTCCTCACTGATCTTACTGCTTTAAACAGGCTAATAGCATTTTCAAAATTGCATTATTTTGAACCAGCAGGAAAATTACATGGTAAATAACTCAATGTTATTCAAATCAACTAATATTAGAATAAAAATGTGGAATTGGAAACTGATTATTCATGGAATGCTAAAATGTTAGGCGAATTCTCCTCTGCGTATCTGTGTCACTGTGGCCATCACCATCATGAATGTTGGATGCTTAGAAAATGTTACAAAGCAAAGAAATCTTTGTCCAGTTTTCAGCAACGTGACTAATGAAGATTCAGGCACAGAAAGTCTCCGTTGCTTAAAGTCACTGGGAAATACACATACAAAATAGCTCTTAGCATGGGGAGAGAAATGGAACTGAAATAAGTCTCCCTATTGTTTTGCTCTCTATTTCTGCCCTCTTCTCTTCCACTCTCTCCATGTTTACTTGAGGGAGGGCTGAAGAAGAAAAGAGAGAAAAGCAAGTATTAGGATTTGCTTTCCAAAAGGTGTTGTTTCTGCCCAACCACATGCACTTCATTACAGACAAGTACTTCCAAAATCATGTTTCATCTGCAAGGCCCTTACATACGCTTTGCCAGTTTAGTTCTTACCTCAAAAGCAATCATAGATAAATTGTGCTAGAATTATATATATTATTATAGATATTATTCTGGGTCTAGAATCATAGATATTCTGGGTCTAGACCAGAGTGTCTTAGTTATCAAACTCCTTCCATGTTACCAATGTGCCAATCTGTTATTTTGTTTACTTTGCCCCTCTCCCTCCTTCCTACAGAGCTCTTGGCTCCCAGCATTCTGTTTGAGCATTTATTCCATTCTCTTATTGAGCTGGCTGGCTCTCATGGCCTGTGTGTTATAACTCATCCTTTCAGGTCAGAGCAAGGTTAAGTGTTCTATTTTTGACCTTGCTGTGACCTTCAGATCCATCACTTCCTTCCAGAGCCTTCCATGTCTTGGCCAGCTATCTCCGGCCTCATCCTGGATCTGGCTACCCCCAGCTCTTGCCCCATCTGCTATTCTGGCTCTCACAGCTCCTCACTGCACAAACACTCCTCTCCTGCTGGCCTTCTCCTTCCTTGCAGGGATAGGAGAGAGTGGTGAAGGACACACAGGAGGTCTGCTTTAGAGAAATTTAACCTCCTCAGTAGTGGGAGAGTGTCCCAATTTCTGTTAGAAGAATTGGAATGCCATTTCTAGTTCCTTACCCTTAGGCCTCTCCTTTTTCTCCTGCCTTGCCTCCTAAATTCAGCTATAGAAAAATGAATGACATTTTCAGCTTTTAATTAATGTCATTGTCAGATTGTGTCAGATCATAAGGAGTAAGAAGCTCTCATTTCCAAAATCTTATTTCTCCAGTTCACATCAGCTATGCTAGGTCCCAGTGGACTGAAGCAGGATCAGGCTCACTTTCCTTTCTTAGTCCTCTAATTATCTTACCCTTGGGGTCTTTGGAAATATTGCCAACATAATTTTTCCTTTCGGACTGCATAATTATAGTTACTGGGACAGAGGGAGTAGAATAGAGTGCATGAGTATTCCCTGAACGTTCACTAGACTAATTACAGTGTAGCATGATGTATCATTGTTGAATACATCTCTCTAAGCAGCTCTGACACTGTGTTTTGGCAATGGGAAGATAGTAAACATTCAGCTTGTTGGTTGAAGGTAGTTATCATCAGTAGGTATACTTATAAAAGTAAGTACACAGGAAAAAAATGATGATTCCATTGTTATATTAAACTTCAAGTTTTAATTTATTCATCTATTTAGGTCTTTATGAAGCAACCCCTAGATATAAAACCATGTCTGTTGCTAATGAGGGTTGACAGAGTTTTCAGATAAGGTTCTTTTCAGGCTTCATAATCTTACAATATGCAAGGGGAGAAATAACCCAGAAAGCCTAAGTGCAAGACGAATGGTGCAGAAGATACGGACCGTGCCTTCCCAGGCTTTAAGGATTGCATGAGTAATTTAATATGGGCAAGAACATCTTAGTAAGATGGCCTGTATAGTAGATATTTAAGATAAAGGACTGTTTCACGTCCACTCCATCAAGTGTGGCTTGTTCGGATGGCCATCCAAAGGGAGCATGCTTAACAATGGGTAGAGGTAGGTAAAACTTTTCCTTCTTTTCCCTGGACGTTTTCTCCATATACCTATGGAAAGGGAAGTAGGGAAGTGAAACTTGTTGCTATTAAGGGGTTTCAACACTGCCACAGCCAAGTGGGGTCCATGATTTCAAGACTCTAGCTTTTCAGAGAATAATGTGCTTCTCAAGGAGGTTAATAGACCTAATGTGAGCGACCAGAGAGAAGGTATCTTGTGAAGCCATGAAAGGTTTCCAGTTGATTTATATGGAAAAAATTCAAGTCACTGAAAATATAAGGAGAAGAGTTAACAATTCAGATTCTGACTGTATTTTTCTTCTTACTTTATGTCTCTGTATCTATCTTGCTGTGTGTTGAAAGACGTGAATGACTAATTTCAGGGACTTCGTGAATTCCATGAGAGAGCCCCAAGGATGGGGCAGACTTGACTGTGGTCGCTGAAATAGTTTTGTTTTGATCATGCTATACAGTTTGCCTTACCCTTTGGGATACCATTCTTGCTAAAAGATATGTGCATTTATTATAGACTCACCTAAAATCCATTGTGTATGGCCTCACAGGAGCTGACTGGATGAGGCTATTGTTGGAGTCTCTTTATATATATTTTGTAATATAGAGTTACAAAAGTGAATCTTGCTAGTATGTTATCTGCATTCTTCTTTGAGAACAAGTATTCTGAGAAGAAACCATCCATGGTTAGAGTGGGAATATATATTTCTTAAGATGCTTTTTATTCAAAGTAATTGTTTAATATTCACCATGACTTTTAATGAACTTACTACATAGCTTCTTCCTGTGAATTCAACTCCTGCTTAGTTTGAACTTTCTGCATCATTTCAGAAAAAATCCTCTGGAATCAAATGAATTGTAGCTAAAATAACATGATTTTCTCATGCCAATAGCAATCAGCTTAAACTGAGTTGGGCAGGTATTAGTTTAATCATAAGTTACAGCAAACTGACACTTCTTTAGTGAGGAAGAGGCTCAAACCTTTATAGACTGGGAGGAAGAACAAATTGTACTGAACACCGCCAGGCATAGCCCTATGGCTGCAAGCTGCTTTTCGCCTACATTCTTTGGCCGTAATTCTTCTACCAGTAGCAAAAATCCCGAAATCAAAACATTTCTTATCACCCAGTCAGCACTGACTCTCTGGTCACTTGGAAGATGTATCTGCGTAGTTTCAAGAACAATATTGTTAAAAATCAAAATAACATAGAATCCTTTTTAGAGCTATTTAGAACTTTTTATGACTATTTGCTTTGGAAGTGTGAACTATGAAACTCAGTTGTTTAATGTTGGTTCCCCGCCCTCCACCATACTTCCTGGTCCACAGAGCTTCACAGTCCCTTTTTTTGAACTCTCCAGGTATCATTTGCCTTCTCTACACTGAGGAGTTCTGTATTCCTAGCTTGTCTTTCCCTCGCTGTCTCTCTTACTCTTTCCAATTCTCTTTGGAGGTTTTGCTTGGGTAGCAGCTTTAGGGACTCAGAGAAAAACATGAATTTGACCTTTAAATTTCCAGGATTATCCCATTCCATCACAATGCTGCAACATTAGTTAGTAGGTGTGCGGGTAACCAGGGGTTATATCTTAAAGGGTGTTGTATGATGTTGAGAAGTTTAAACTTTTTTCTTTTTTAATGGCAGTAGGGAACCATTGGATGCCTTTAGTGAAATCAATCAAGTTACTTTTGTACCTCTACTGTTCTTTAATATGGATTTAATTTGTTAATCTCACAAATAATATTCTCTGGCAATATTTACTTATTTACAAATAATGAATACATAACCAACTCTTTTCAAAAATAAGTATCATAGTGAAACTACATTTGAATTATACTTAAAAAAATAGAACAATGCCCTCAGATATTCAGGAATGCTTTCACTGCTTTCTAGTTATGGTGGCAAAAAATGGAATAGTTTTTTTCCATCTTGGTTAAAAATTTTAGTTCCTCATCCTGTGAGCCTAAATGCACAAGGGTGCTTGCTGGCTACCTATTGGGAACATGTCTTAGATTGATTAATATTTTTCAAAGCTTTTTTTTTTTTTTTTTTTGAGGTAGGATCCTGCTCTGTCACCAAGGCTGGAGTCCAGTGGTGGGATCTTAGCTCACTGCAACCTCCAACCCCTGGGCTCAGGTGATCCTACTGCCTCTGCCTCCTAAGAGGCTGGGACTACAGGTGCATGCCACCACACCAGGCTAAGCTCTCTTT
>NW_012123709.1:1225377-1230456 GCF_000951035.1 Colobus angolensis palliatus
CGAGGTAGGATCCTGCTCTGTTATCAAGGCTGAAGTCCAGTGGTGGGATCATAGCTCACTGTAGCCTCCAACCCCTGGGCTCAGGTGATCCTACTGCCTCTGCCTCCTAAGAGGCTGGGACTACAGGTGCATGCCACCACACCAGGCTAAGCTCTCTTTTTTTTTATTTTTATTTTTTGTAGAGATGAGGTCTTGCTATGTTGACCAGGTGGGTCTTGAACTCCTGGCCTCAAGCAATCCTCCTGCCTTGGCTTCGCAAAGTGCTGGGATTACAGGCGTGAGCCACCACACCTGGCTAGTTGTTGTTTTTTATTAAACAAGTAACCAAGTATAGTTAGAATCATTGTTTTATTATTTGTAATATATTCTTAGTCAGATAACATTTTAGAAAACTCTTTTCATAATGATGAAATAATCTCATGGTTGTTTCAAGCTGTCTAGCTAATTGGGGTTAAAGCACTGTCAGCCAGTTATCATTACTTTGAGATTTTTACTTTTTCTTAATGAAACAATGCCAAGGTCATTGATATCTTTTTTGATTTTTGTAACCTTGTGTGGTTTTGAATTCATATTGGCATTCTATTAAGGCGTATCGTGTTTGTGTGCTACTGCAAGAATTCTGTGAGGCATTTTATTTTGTTGTTGCTTTTTAAAAATATTTTTCATTGATAAAAATGGTATATATCTGCGTTATACAACATGTATTTTGAAATATGTATACAATGTGGAGTAGCTAAATCAAGGTAATTGACATGTGCATTATCTCACATTTTTATTTGTGCTGAGAACACTTAAAATCTACATTTTAAAGCAATTTTAAATATATAATATATTGCTTACTATAGCCACCATGTTGTACAGTAGACCTCTTAAACTTATTTCTCCTAACAGAAAGTTTGTGTCCTTTGACCAGTGTCTCCCCAATGCTTCGTCCTACTGGCAGCCCATTCTGCACTCTGCTTCTATAATTCCGGCTGTTTTAGAATTCACATGTAAATGTGATCATGTAGTCTTTGCCTTTCTGTTCCTAGCTTATTTCACAGAATATAATCTCCTCCAGGTTTATCTGTGTTATTGCAAATGACAGGATTTCCTCCTTTTCTTAAGGCTGCAGTATTCTGTTGTGTATGTATACCGTTCGTCCATTTATCCATTCATCCTTTGACAGACAGGCTGATTCCATGTCTTGGTGATCGGGAACGATGCTGCAATGGACATGGGAGTGCAGATATCTCTTTAAGATACTGATTTCATTTCGTTTGGATATATACCCAGTAGTGGGATTGCTGAATCATGTGATAGTTCTCTTGTTACTTTTTTGAGGAACCTCCCTGGTGTTTATTATAATGGCTGTATTAATTTACATTCTCTGTGGGGTATATTGAATGTTTTATAGTAGACTTCATAGATTCTAGAAGCAGGACCTATCTGGAGAAGGGATATCCTTAATCTGAGATGTTTCATGTTTGCTTTGAGTCAAGGTTGGACATTCTTGGAAAAGCAGGCCTCATAGTGGTTCCTGCCCTCTCTGCTAGAGAGAAAGAAAGGCTTTTGTGAAGCCACTGAATCCAGATGACAGCAAGGAGGAGAGAGGCAAGTTATGTCTACAGGCCTGAAGAAGAGCACTGAGTTTGCCACAGTCGCCCGAACTCCATGGTCCCGGGGCACCCATTCTGACCACATGAGACAATCTGATGTGATTCTGCCCGAGGAGCATCACTCAAGGGGCCTTCACAGGGCAAACCTGGGTGATTCTCCCTTGGGAGACCTCAGTGTCCCATTTGGAAGCTGGGGCCAGTCAGTCCTACCATGTCACATTCCTGGCTGCTTCCCAAGGCCCTCGGTCTCCCTTCTGAGCTGTCCCCTTCTGTCTCCTCTACACACAGCTCCATGTTCCTTTTCCTCTGGCCAAACCTCTCTCTTTTTCTCTCTTTCAGACCTTTTCTTGGTTCCCTCTGAAGCCTTCATGTAAATAATAGTAACAGTAGCGTATAACATTTAAACAGCACATACTATTCACAAGAAGCAGTTCTAAGCACTGTACGTATATTACCGTATATTACCGTATTGACTAATTTAGCCCTCACAATGCCTCTTGCACATAGACTTTGTTATTACGTTCACATTATAGATGATGACACTGAAGCACAGAGAAGTTAATTTACCCATTATCACATAGCTGGTAAGTGATAGAGCTTGGTACTGAGTCTGGGAGTTGGGTTTTAGGATCTGTGTCCTTAGTTATTAAAATATCCTGCATCTCCCTAGGATAAAAATTTTGCTACAAACTTAACCTTTCTCAGAACGATCTGTCAACCATCTTGTCTTTTATTTGCTCACAAAAGTGCAACAAAGTACTAATGTGTGCTTGGCCAGCCACTTGGAACACTTCTGTAGCCAGGTAGTATAACCTCCCACAGAAAAACAACCCCCACAAACTATGAGCTCATAATTGAATGTTAGGAACCATCTGAGAAAAACCAGAAAGGACAGCACGCCGACCCAACAGATGGCAAAATTAATCCTTCTAGCACTAGATACAACAGAATAATCTGAAAGAAAACATAAGCATTTAAAAATGATTACAGATTAACGAAGGAATGGAAGCCATAGTAAACTAACTGAATACTAGGAATAAAGAATAGGCCAACTGAAGTAGATGCAAACACAAATTTTAAATAAAAGAGGGGATGATATGATTACTTCCAGATGAATTGAGAATGGATTAAAAATGGAAGGTAAATCTGAGAATATCACCCAGTTTTCAGAAGAGGATGAATTGGTGGAAAATAAGAACGAGTGGTTAAGATATAATCAATAGAATGAGGTCTAACATAAGTCTGATGAGAAATCCAGAAAAAGAGAATAAAGAGAAAGAGGTAGGATAAAATTCAAAGAGGCAATGGATGAAAATTTTCTAGAAATAGAAAGACATAAATCCTAGGATAGAGGAAACATGCACAGTTGCAAACATTTTAGTGAGGCTGCAGAACTTTTAGTGAGCATTTGGGGAAACCAACTTTCTCACATGCCACTTGTAGAGAGTCCTTTTGTGCAAGCTGTTTAACCCAGAAATTCTGTTTCTAGTAATTTATCCCTAGTAAATATTCAGTTCAATTCCCAAAGATTATACATATAAGGATGTTGATCTCAGCATTGTATAATAATGAAATATTGGAAACAGTTTAAAAAAACCATCAATATACAATAGATAAAATGAATTAGGGTATGACCATGAAAGCACTGTTGCCTTTATGTAGCTATTAAAATGATGATAAAAGATATCAAATCATAATCCTAACCAATGTGTGCGTGCACGCATACACACACACACCCCTAGACACATCATATTTAACTACCTAGACACATGATATTTAAACTGCTGTAAACCAAAGAGAAAACCTTGAAGGAAGGTAGAGAAAAAAAAAGACACATTATACACAGAGAAGCAAAGGTAAGAGTCAGGAAACTTATTATCAGGAACTGCAATCCAGAAGACAATGGAGTGACATCTTTCAACTGCCGGGGGAAGAAACCCTCTCAACTCAGAAAATTATCCTCAGCAAAAATACTCTTTCAAAAATGAGGAAAAAAGAAAGACATTTTTCAGACAACCAAAAAGAGAGGAAATTCATTACTAACAGACCTGCACTACAAGAAATGCTCAGGGACATTCCTTAGGTGGAAGGAATATGAAACCAGACAGAAACTTCTATCTACACAAAGAAATAAAGATCTCCAGAAATGATCGAAATGGAAGTAACTATAAAAGACTTTTTCTTATTTTTAATTACTCTAAACGTTAAATGACTGCTGACAGAAGAAATTGTAGCAATGTATATTGAATTACAGTTTATATAAAAAAAGTATGACAATAAAAATGTAAGTATTCTAAATATACCAATTAAAAGACAGAGATTGTCAGATCAGTTTAAGAAGCTGAGAAGAGGCCCAGGCATGGCGGCTCATGCCTGTAATTCCAGCATTTTGGGAGCTGAGGCAGGCCGATCACTTAAGCCCAGGAGTTCAAGACAAGCCTGGGCAACATAGTAAGACCCTGTCTCTACAAATATTAGCCAGGCATGGTGGTATGCACCTGTAGTCCCAGCCACTTGGGAGGCTGAGGCAGGAGGATCACTTGAGCCTGTGGGTAGTGGAGGTTGCAGTCAGCTGGGATCATGCCACTGCACTCCAGACTGGGCAACAGAGCAAGACCCCATCTCAAAAAAAAAATAAAGCTTAGAAGAGAGGAATTAGGAATATACTTATATTAGTCAGGGTTCTCTAGTGGGACAGAACTAATAGGATAGATATATATATGAAGGTGAGTTTATTAGAAGAATTGACTCACACAGTCACAAAGTGAAGTCCCACAATAGGCTGTCTGTAAGCTGAGGAGCCAGGAAGCCAGTTCAAGTCCCAAAACCTCAAAAGTAGGGAAGCCAGTAGTGCAGCCTTCAGTCTGTAGCCAAAGACCCAAGAGCCCCTGGCAAATCACTGGCGTAAGTCCAAGAGTCCAAAAGCTGAAGAACGTGAATTCTGATATTTGAGGGCAGGAAGCATCCAGCACAGGAGAAAGATGGAGGCAGAAGACTTAGCCAGTCTAGTCGTTCCACGTTTTTCTGCTTGCTTTTATTCTTGCCATGCTGGCAGCTGATTAGATTGTGCCCACCCAGATTGAGGGTGGGTCTGCCTTTCCCAGTCCACTGACTCAAATGTTAATCTCTGTTGGCAACACCCTCACAGACACACCCAAAACCAGCACTTTGCATCCTTCAATCAGTATTAACCATTACAATACTGTTATAAGATTCTTATATTACATGTAAAGCAGTATAACAGTATTTGAATGTAGATGATAATTCATGATGTATGTTGTAAATACAGGGCAACCACTAAAACAATTTAAAAGAAATATAAATAATAAGCCAACAGTGGAGAAGTGGAGATAAAATGGAATCATAAAAAATATTCAGTCACACCGTGAGCATCCTAAATCTGAAAATACAAAACTGAAATGCTCCAAAATCTGATTTGTGTGTGTGTGTGTGTGTGTGTGTGTGTGTGTGTGTGTGTGTG
>NW_012123709.1:1233241-1251220 GCF_000951035.1 Colobus angolensis palliatus
TAAGAAAATGTGGCACATATACACCATGGAATACTATGCAGCCATAAAAAAAGGATGAGTTCATGTCCTTTGTAGGGACATGGGTGAAGCTGGAAACTATCATTCTGAGCAAACTATCGCAAGGACAGAAAACCAAACACCACATGTTCTCATAGGTGGGAACTGAACAACGAGATCACTTGGACACAGGGTGGGGAACATCACACACCAGGGCCTGTTGTGGGATGGGGGAAGAGGGGAGGGATAGCATTAGTAGATATACCTAATGTAAATGACGAGTTAATGGGTGCAGCACACCAACATGACACATGTATACATACGTAACAAGCCTGCAGGTTGTGCACATGTACCCTAGAACTTAAAGTATAATAAAAATGATAATTAAAAAAAGCAAGAGCCAACTATATGTTCTATATAAGAAAGCTACTTTATATATAAGTGCATAGTTAGGTTAAAAGTCATTCCTGTTGTTACCTGGCATATTAATTAAAAGGCTTTCCTAATATGCCCTTCACACAGTTCTTTTAACTCAAGAGACTCTTCTTGGTTTCATTTTGGACTGCAAACTGAAGCAAAGAAGGCATTAAAAATTCCAGTAACACAAAGTAGTTGTTGGCTGGTTGTTTCTTCTATTATGGGGTTACTGTTACTTGTTTAAACTTCCTTCTTGCATCACAAGGTGTATACTGAGTGTAAAAGTTCCTTTGTAGGCTTTCTGACCCTTGTGGATCCACTTTGGCCTCCCTCTTGGCACAGTCTGTTATAGGCTTTTCCTTGTAATTTAATATCACCTCCAGTTTGCATTAGCTTTTTTCAAGTTCTAGTTTTTAGAATATTCTGGGTGGTGTGTTATCTTTCTGTAAAAGCATGGCCATGGATCTTTTACTGCTTTAAGTCTGGGGAAGCTGGTAGTTTTCAAAGGGGTGATATGTCTTTTTTCCCAGGAGGATTCTCAGATGCACACAATTTCCCAATGCTCTTTTGGAGTATCTTTTTCGTTTTAGTTACTAGTCTCTTTAACAGGCCAGAATTGTTGCTCTCAAAGATGCAAAGCCAATTAACCAGTTAAAAAGGACAACCAAAGCTAAAATTTTGCAGAGGCAAAATTTAGTTGGAAAAAGGTTCTTCATTATCAATCAAGCACGGTTTGTCAGAGTTGTGGTTAATTCACGTTTTGGCTTCCAAATCCACTCTCTTTGACTATTACATATATTACAGAAAGAGAAATCTTAATTTGCATTTTTTAACTTTTATTTTAAGTTCAGGGCTACATGTGCAGTATGTGCAGGTCTGTTACACAGGTACACATGGGTCATGGTGGTTTGTTGTACAGATGATTTCATCACTCAAGTCTTAAGCCTAGTATCCACTAGTTATTTTTCTTGAGGAATGACAGAGTTACAGCAGTCCCAGGGACGTAGACTTGTACCAGTGTCACCACTCTCTACCTCTTATTTCCTTTTTGGTTGTATGGTTATATTTGCTAATTGTGTTGCTGTGTCCATAGCTACGGCATTGAGTATTGTCATGGAATTCAACGTTAGAAAGTATAATGGGAATACATAGGAAATTGGAATGGTTCCAGAGCTTAGAGCATTTCTAGGGGAGATTAGGTGACTTACAATGTGACCTCTAAAATAAAAAGTATATGGAGGTTGAAACTTTTGTTACTTAAATATATACTGAATTATCCTTACTTGGTATGCCTTGTAAAATGAAGGAGAATCTGAAGTGCTAATGAGGTTAAATAATCATATAGTTATCTTGCTTTGTTGCTGTGTGGGCATGCACGTGCACACACAAGCGCACACACACACACATTTATTTTTAAATGTGCAGCCAATGGGGTATTGGCTATGGGTGCTTCTCTCCTGACATATTGGTGCAATTCAGGTTCTTAGAACCAAATGAGTCAGTTTTAAATGAGGAGAGAGAACGAGAGGAGAGGTTTAGAAAATGGAAAGAACATAGGATTCTTTAGCCTCAGGTTCTTAACAGCAGAAGAGATTAGGCTCTGGATGCTGCCTAGAGGCATATAAATAGATGGAAATAAAATGTGATTATAGCAGTCTCTGGTTTTAAAGAAATAACAGCATGAAAACAACTTTCCTCATTCATGAGCATGTAAATGCTACTAAAACCCCTCAGCAGGCAGGCCTGCACGCCTGAGGACTGGTTCCCTGTGAGAGCCTGGGCATGGGGCTGTGGACTCTGTCTAAAAGTGGTTTAAAAGCAACTGTAGTCTGGGGGCCAACTGGACCAACGTGCTTGTTACAGTTGCAGGTTCCCAGTGCCATACTTCAGTATATCTGTGCACTGTGATTCAGTATATCTGGTACAGTCATTCTGATGTATGGTGAGATTTGGGAACTGCTTGCTGACTTAGAATATCTTTATATGACATACATACTACAAAAGAGGTTCTCTTACCACAGGGACTTTTGATTACTGTGTGTCTGCTTATTTTACAAATTCATTTCTTCAGCAAATATTTATCGAACGCCTACTCTGTGCCAGATACTGAGCTAGGCATGGAGTTATAACAGTGAACAAGATTGATACAGTTTTTCTTCATGAAATGGAGAGATAACAAGTCAACAAATGAATAATTGTGATGAGAACTATGAAAGATGCAATGGGATATGATAATGGAGCATAATGGAGGCAGGAGCAGTTAGTGTTTAAAATAAAATGATGGTTAGAGAAGGCTTTTCTGACAAGGCAGCATTTAAACTAAGACTGGGATTTAAAGTAATCAGCCATAGGAACAACATCCCAAGCAGTATAAAAAAACATGTACAAAGGCACTGAGGCAGGATTAGCCCTGATGGGTTTCAGGAACGGATCAAAGGCTGGAGTGGCTGGAGCCCAGCAAGCCAGGGGAAGGAAGGTATGAGATAGGCGGTAGGCATCACAGTAGGTAAACCCTTGAGGAACATGGTGGGGATTGAGAGGGGTATCAGAAGTTTATCTGGAAAAAGGAGTCTGCAGCTGAGAGGAAACGCCTACTTTAGGACATGAATTTGGGAGTCATTAGCATTTTGGTGGAAAATTACCAGAATGGGTAGTGTAACGTAGGGAGAGGCTACTGAGAGAGGGTAGAGGGGGCGGAGCTGTACCATGCTCTTCTGCAAAACCTGGTAAGAGTAGACTTGCAGCAGCCAAGGATAGGTGGAAGTGGGAGGGTGGAAGGAAAGCCAGGAGGTTGTAGGCCTGTGGAAGCCACAGAGGACAATGCTCAAAGAGAGACAGTTGGTTGCATCACCGCTGCTGAAGTCTAGAATGGTGCTGTCCAGTATGGTATTGAAAGGTGACTAGTGCACACTGAGATGTGCTGTCAGTGTAAAATAAAATGCACACTGGATTTTGAAGACTTAGTACAAAAACAAGAATGCAAAATATTAATAATTTTAAAGTAATCATTACATGTTGAAATATTTGGGATCTGTTGGGTTGAATAAAAAATATTAAAATTTCACCTGCTTCTCTTTACTATTTCAAAACGTGGCTACCAGAAATTTAAGATGACATGAGTGGCTTGCACTGTATTTCTATTGCAGAGTTTGGCAACGTGAAGGTCACTGAAAAACTTGATAAGAGCTGACTGCCTGGGATTAAGTAATAACTAGCAAATTGTTTATATGCTGATGAGACTAAGCTATTGTTATAATACTATTTTGCCCAAAATTAAATAGAGAAACTCACCACTAAAATTTTTTCTAGACTTATTGATATGTAAGTGATTTAATAATGTCACCTAAGTGACATATCATACAATATGTTAAATTTTAATTGTAATAGGATTTAAATTAAATCTTTTGAAATCAACTCTCAAATGTGGTTTTTTTTTACATTTTTTAACCTGTATTTTTTTCCTTTTTATAGTTTTAAAATTTTTATTTAAATTATTTTATTTTCTTTCATATCTGGCCAGGAAACTTCATGGTGTTATGGTCAACTTGCCGCACAACCGTGTTCAAATCTGTCACCAACAGGTTCATTAAAAACCTGGCCTGCTCGGGGATTTGTGCCAGCCTGGTCTGTGTGCCGTTCGACATCATCCTCAGCACCAGTCCTCACTGTTGCTGGTGGATCTACACCATGCTCTTCTGCAAGGTCGTCAAATTTTTGCACAAAGTCTTCTGCTCTGTGACCATCCTCAGCTTCCCTGCTATTGCTTTGGACAGGTAAGATCAGGTAGCCAGGAGCTAACTTTCTTTTGAGTTGTATTAAAAAATTAGCATCACGAAGCAAATGAGTAGTCAGTGTTCCGTATACTGCTTTTTAGTCTGCTTGTGATGAACAAAGAGAATAAATGTCCAAAACAGATGCCTTGCAAAGGACAGGTTGATTTAGCAACAGCCAGGGAAAACAGAACCATTGAGAGAAGCCCTGGGGGTGGGAGTTCCATGGTGAGGATGCTGGGGCGGAGCTGCTAGATCACGGTGTCACTTCAGCTTGGTTGCAGTTGGTGGTATTTGTGTTGTAATTTGCAGTAGATTTTTCATCTGATTGAATGAGGGCTTTTTGATGCAGTATGGAAGAGCTCTGAAAGAACAAGGGAATGATTCAGTGGTTATTTAACAAATGATTAGATGGTCAGTTGGATTTGGCCAGGTAACACTAGAATTCCTCTGGAGGATTTATTTCCAGGGTTTCATATTGCAATGGTGATTGCTTTCTCTTCACATCCTCTTAAAAGGATGTTCATTTGGAAGTGAACCTTACCTCTCAGTTACTGCAATTCTACATAATTTGATCAATTTTATCAAAATTGTGTAAAGATCTCCTAATCAGCAAATTCCTGCCCTTTTCTTTTCTAGCTAGTGCTTCATGAATACGGTTTAGATAATATATTCTAGAGAATTGAATTAAGTAAGCAAGCAAAAATTGAAAAGTATTTTATATCCATGAGTACTTTTGATTTCAAGATTTAACAGAGAGGAAACATTGCTGAAGGGAAAGTGCTGGCTATTCTGATTTTATGCCCTATGTTAAAATTTAACTCCATTTTAGATTAATGTGAAAATTTAGAACTCTTTGTCCATTCAAAACATAATACCTTAATGACCTGTGAGCGTATTGATTGTATAACTCACCTATAGAGTCATTTCAGCCTCTCAGGCCAGGGACCCTGATTTCTTCAGCTGCCTGATGCTGTCTGCATGGAGGGATACAGAGTTACATGAAGCCCCCAGCATACTGGGAGAAGTCATTGCCGTTGTGGTTAAGAGAATGGATGTTGGAATAGAAGCCTGACTTTGAGTCCTGCCTACATAAGTTTCTAGCTGAGTGGGTTTGGGTAAAGTTGCTTAAACTTTCTGAGCCTCAGATTCCAGAGCAATAGAAAGAATTAAGCAAATTATTTATGGCCTGTGTTAGGATGGGCTGCACCAATATTTGCCTCTCTTTCTCAGGCTTCCCTTCTGATGGCACATTCTTCCTTAGATATAATTCTGCAATCATGTTACCATCAAATCTTGCCAGGAGCAGCTGCAGCTGTTTAGAAGGGACTGGAATCTCACCATCCATGGAGCCAAATAAGGCAGGTGACAAGTCAAGCGACAACAGGCCAGGTTGCAGTTGTGGCCTGTGAAGAGTGTGTCCACATTCCCATTCATGGGGATCAGCTGCTCAGCAGTTGCAGCTAATAATTGCTTTGTAGGAATCTAGACTCAGTGGGCAGGACTTTTGTATTCTTTCAGAAGAGGAATAAAAAAGTCTACAATTCCATAATTTAAAAATGTTGGCAATTAATATTTTTTCAAAAAGTATTATGTGGGTCATCCGAATCCCTTTAGCAAGATGAATGTATGCCCTGAGATGCCAATTTGCCACACCTGCTTTACGGTGACGTTGCATGTCTCTTCCATTGCTTTTTGAATATCTGGAAAGTGCCATTGCACAGGACTCGAATATAAGAGTGAAGTCAGAGTCCTTTCTCAAGAGTACTTCTGGTGGGTACGCTAATGCATTTTATGTCGAACCATTTTGTGTTCAGTGTCCTGCTGAATGCCCCCGGTAGTACCTGCTCTGGTAAAGTCTTAAGTCTTCAGTTTGATATTCTGGACTGAGATATAATTTACATATGATAAAATTCACCTATTTAAAGTATACAAGTCAATGAATTTTAATATATTTATAGAGTTGTACAGCCATCATCACAATATAATTTTAACATATTTCCATTAACTCACGAAGAAACTTGTGCCCATTTACTTATAGTCACTCCTTGTGCCCAGACCATAGCAGCCATGAGTCTACTTTCTTTTTCTGTATGTTTACTTTATTGGACATTACATGTAAGTGGAATGGTACGATGTGTGTTCTTTTGTGTCTGGCTTCTTTCACTCAGCATGTTTTCAACGTTCGTGTTACAGAATGTATCAGTACTTCATTCATTTTCATGGCCAAATAATATATTCATTCGACTTTAGGAGTATACCAAATTTGTTTCTCCATTTACTAGTTGGTGGATATTTAGGTTGTTTCTACTTTTTGGATATTGTGAGTAATGTTGCTATGAATCCTGAAAGTTTTTTTTTTTTTTTAAATAAGACTCAACAAGAAGGAGAATACATTATTCTGAACAGTTTGCTGTTATACCTGGAAGCAGTGCAATAATCCCTGTGGGTTATTTCTGGGGCCTTGGTCTTAAACAAAGAAATACGAAAACAGTAAGAAATTCTCATTTTCTTTCCAGCAGAAAAGCTATTGTAATTTTACCATAATTTTAAAAAGTAAAACAAGTCCTTTTAGTAGGAAAACAGGGCTGGTAAATTCCTATTTTGTTATTCACAGATGCAGATTACTTGCAAGCATCTGCATGTACACCTGAAGAAGAGACGACAGTCTTTTCTCTCACTTCCTTCATAACTATTTGTTTCATGGCACTAAGTCAGCAGGTTAATCGGGAGGTCATCTACACTTCTTGCATCATCGTTTAGAGGTGTACACAGTAAAAACATTATTTATAGTGAGCCTGTGTGCTTATGTTGCAATCTGCTTCCCAACACATAACAGGATTGGAAACTAATGGAAGCCTGGGTTTGTTACATGTCAGTGAGCAAATGGCAGTCAGAGCCAGTGAACTCCTAAGCATGTATTCATGTGTAGGGGTGGGGCCATCACGTATTTGCTGAGTCGCCCTTAGAAAACTACCTATATTCAGAGAAAAAAATGTGAAAGCATGCATCACTTATGTATTTCTTTCTCTTTTTCCCTCCTCCCAGAAAGAAATCTAGAATACATCTTACCATGCTCCCTCCTTCCCCGATTGTCCGTGGTCGCTATTGTGTTTGCATCCCATCTCTCTCAGCCTGGAATGTTCCCCTTCTGCTGGTCCCCCTGCCAGACTCCACTGCAGTGTCTCCTTCTCTTGCTATTTTCCCAGGTGGCTTAGGTGCTACCTGTACCTCCTTTGCGCCTGCTGCTAGTAGAGCTGTCATCTCCTTGTTCATACTTGTTAGTATGTGTATCTTTGGGTTTAGAGACATTCCTGTGTCTTTTCATTCTTATAACCCAGTGCCAGGCATAGGACCTGGTGCATAGATAGTGCTCAGAAGTACCTGTTACAGGAGGCTGGACACAGTTGCTCATGTCTGTAATCCAACCACTTTGGGAGGCCGAGGCGGGTGGATCAGCTGAGGTCAGGAGTTCGAGACCAGACTGGGCCAACATGGCGAAACTCCATCTCTACTAAAAATACAAAAATTAGCCAGGCATGGTGGTACATGTCTGTAATTCCAGCTGCTTGAGAGACTGAAGTAGGAGAATGGCTTGAACCCAGGAGGCAAAGGTTGCAATAAGCCTAGATTGCACCACTGCACTCCAGCCTGGGCCACAGAGTGAGACTCTATCTCAAAAAAAAAAAAAAAAAAGAAATACACTTTATTGGAAGGCTTGCATGCTTCCTTGCCCTATGAGTGAATGGGTGTCACTAAGGTTGTAAGGTCAACCCCAGCATTAACTGACTGCACAGATATGGCCAAACTAATGTGAAGAAACTGACCATATGTCTGAGGGCTAGTGGCAGCCCTTTTACTACAGATGTGGTTCTAGGGTCCGAAGAGTTACTTGGTTCCCTCAAGTCTCTGGTGATATTGAAACAGCATTCTCTTGGAATTCTGTTTAGGTGGTTACAGAACGATCAAGCTAATGGTTGGAAGGAAAACCAATGTCTCATCTGATTTTAACAAAAATCTAATTGTGCAGGCGTTTTAGACCTATTAATTGCCCTGAGGGTTACTGAGTGATTATCACGGGAGCAATGACTGTTGAGCAGGCATAACTCTTGTCAGCTGAATTGATTTTTGTGAAAGGACCTTGTCAGAGTCCATTCTTCATCCTGGGTTCTTCTGCCCTGAACAGCTGTAATTGCTAATGATATCTGGACTGTGGCGTGGTCTGCTTTAGATATGTGTGTAGACAAACTGATTTCTGTTGGTAGCTTTGAAGGTTGCCCTAAAGCTTCTGTAGCCCATGTAAAATTTTTTACCAATTACCCTTTACCCTCAAATTGAAAAGTAGATATCTTTATAGCAGACAGAGAAATCTTTTCTATTGAGGGCACTCTTTGAGATTTCATCCTGGTAGCAACAATGATAAAGCTAGCTATGAATTGAAATTGTTTCCTTGTTTTCCTGTAAAGCCTGGCGAGGACAGGGCTTTCCTCTGCTCCTTTGGAAAGGTTTCTGTTTTTTGGTCTAGTGACGCTTCTTATTGTACTTGCAAAGTCCTCAAAACTTAAGGTCTGGCTTCTGGGATTCCCTCAGTGTTTCTTTATCTTAGGCTGAATAAAAACTTCACCTTTCTTCCCTCTCACCTGCTTTTGGTGATATAGAGTCCCCTAATTTAAAAAGTGTCTTCTGTGGAATTTATTTTGTTTGTGTATCTTGCAGGTACTACTCAGTCCTCTATCCACTGGAGAGGAAAATATCTGATGCCAAGTCCCGTGAACTGGTGATGTACATCTGGGCCCATGCAGTGGTGGCCAGTGTCCCTGTGTTTGCAGTAACCAACGTGGCTGACATCTATGCCACGTCCACCTGCACGGAAGTCTGGAGCAACTCCTTGGGCCACCTCGTGTACGTTCTGGTGTATAACATCACCACGGTCATTGTGCCTGTGGCGGTGGTGTTCCTCTTCTTGATACTGATCCGACGGGCCCTGAGTGCCAGCCAGAAGAAGAAGGTCATCATAGCAGCGCTCCGGACCCCACAGAACACCATCTCTATTCCCTATGCCTCCCAGCGGGAGGCCGAGCTGCACGCCACCCTGCTCTCCATGGTGATGGTCTTCATCTTGTGTAGCGTGCCCTATGCCACCCTGGTCGTCTACCAGACCGTGCTCAATGTCCCCGACACTTCCATCTTCTTGCTGCTCACTGCCATTTGGCTGCCCAAAGTCTCCCTGCTGGCAAACCCTGTTCTCTTTCTTACTGTGAACAAATCTGTCCGCAAGTGCTTGATAGGGACCCTGGTACAACTACACTACCGGTACAGTCGCCGTAATGTGGTCAGTACAGGGAGCGGCGTGGCTGAGGCCAGCCTGGAACCCAGCATACGCTCGGGCAGCCAGCTCCTGGAGATGTTCCACATTGGGCAGCAGCAGATCTTTAAGCCCACAGAGGATGAGGAAGAGAGTGAGGCCAAGTACATTGGCTCAGCTGACTTCCAGGTCAAGGAGATATTTAGCACCTGCCTGGAGGGAGAGCAGGGGCCACAGTTTGTGCCCTCTGCCCCACCCCTGGGCACAGTGGACTCTGTATCCCAGGTGGCACCAGCAGCCCCTGTGGAACCTGAAACATTCCCTGATAAGTATTCCCTGCAGTTTGGCTTTGGGCCTTTTGAGTTGCCTCCTCAGTGGCTCTCAGAGACCCGAAACAGCAAGAAGCGGCTGCTTCCCCCCTTGGGTAACACCCCAGAAGAGCTGATCCAGACAAAGGTGCCCAAGGTAGGCAGGGTGGAGCGGAAGATGAGCAGGAACAATAAAGTGAGCATTTTTCCAAAGGTGGATTCCTAGCAAGGATGGTAAATTCTTGGAAGCAATGGGGAGCTTCCATATCCCACCAGAGTGTGGGAATACTGTGGCCGTGTGATTGTATGATCTCCTTGCAACTCAGTGTGAGTTGATTCCTGCAATATGGGCCAGATGCTTTTGAATGATAGGGAAATCTACATAAAATCCAGTGTCCTCTTTATTGAGGGAGTATACATATCCATCTCAGTGGTCCATGTCCTTAGTGAAGTCCACATGATTCTCTGTGGGGACAAGAGCTGGGCAGTTTCGAATGGGTCTTGAGGCGGGTATTCCATGTACACTTTCTGGAGATGCCTCGCTTCCCTGGGCTCCGCAGGGAACACACAGAGAGAAGACGTTCCCTGGGCTCCGCAGAGAACACACGGAGAGAAGACTTTCCGAGCTCACAGGGAGCAGGGGCACTCTAAGGGAATTCCAAGATCCTGATGGAGCAGGGTGGCCCCAGGAAAAATGCCTGTTTGATTAACTTAAACATGTCAAACATTTTCTGTTGAGAAGATGGGGATTTGGCATCTTACACCATTTCTCTGGAAGCCCCAGTCATATGACTCACTGTTTCTCCTGATACCCTTCTTCCCTTTCACTGGGATGTAGGTGAGGGATGACGATTCCACACCTGTGGTAGACATGACAATAGATGTGCCCAGGAGTAAGGGAGATATTTCGTCCTTGATAATTCTGAGTTTCCCTTGGCACCACCAACGCCTCAGAGAGATCCACCTGCCCCCTCCAGTCAGGGTCAGTGGCGGTTGGAAAACACTGAAAAGTCTTCACTATGTGTTTCACCTTAAATTGTGTTTTCTCAACAAATGAGAGAGAAGCTAACAGGGGGAGATGCCTGAGAGATGCCTCTAGCGCTGTAGTTTTTTTCTCTTCCCTATGATCTCACATGAAAGGTGCTATGTAACAACCAGTATGAGTCAAGTGTATTGAAAAAAATCATCTTATGCAATCTTTTGGAATTAAAAGGTATTTTTTAAATGGAGAGTTAGTGTAAGCTGGGTTCTTTGGAAACATCACACTGAAAAGAGCTGATTTGGAAAGGTGATCCTGCCCAAAAGGTTGGCAAGAATCTGACAAAGATGGTTTCCTTCTGAGGAAGACTCCAGAACTCAGGTGTGGCCTGTCTCCTTTTCAGTCTGTTTGTGCAACTGTGGTTCTCCCTTAATTTTGGACACAGAGGAGGAACAGAACAGGGAGAAATAATCATTGTAGAGTGTCAAGGCAGCATCTGGCCCAGATGAGCTCTTCACTTCCTTCTTCCCTGTCTTTGTAGGAGCCAGAGTGCGTAGAAGAGGGAGGGCCGTGTCCTCAACTCATCAGTCTCACAAGCAATTTGGGACCCCCCTGGGGTGGATTTCACCAGGTGGAATTAGAACCGCCGATAACACTTCCCTGTTGGTGAGGACAAACCAAGTGCCAGCTCTGCCCTTTTCTCTAGGGTGTTTTGTTCTTGCTCTTGGTACTCAGTGGAGCTAGTCTGGTGCCTTGAGCAAGCTTGAAGGGAAGTGGGGGTCCTCACCAGCAAACTTCCACGTCTCAATTCGTCCCCTCTTTTGACCACACTGGCCCTGTCTCTTGGAGGGAGCCTAGACCCTGTCGGGAGTTTTGTTTTCCTTATTTCTCTTGGGTGTGGTGTCTTGTGTTTCCTGAACGTTAACCCAAAGACCCTGCCCCTGGAGAGGAAGCACATTCCTCTTTGTGTTGGTCTCCTCATAGCACTGTTTGCTCACAGCAGAAACGGGGCTGCCACACCCTCCCGCGGCTCCACTGCCTCCTGGGCCCTGTGTGCATGGCATCTATAGCTCCTTGCCCTGATAGTCAACGCTGTGGCCCTTCAAGCTTATCTTTCAAAGCTTTCACAATCATTACAACTTTTATCAAGGGGAATAATAATCTCTAGGAAAATTGTGTCCCCTTCAGGAGAATCTGTCAAGTGTAGCCACTTTGGTGTTGTTCTGATAATATACTGTATATGTACAACTTAATAAATTTTGATGAGGCAGAATCTGGTTGGGTATGTTTCTTATGTATGTTTGAAGCAGATGGCTGACTTCTAACAGGTCATTGCCAGGTGTATTTCTATACTCTTTGAAGGATAACATTTTAATAAAAAAATGAAAAGCAGTTTCTGAAATCAAGAAAAGTTGTATGAGCTGTGTTTTCTCCCTTTTTTCTCTCCCTCAAGTGATATACTGTTGGAACCTGTCTCTTCCTACGTGGTCTCAGATGAAAGATACTCATTTTTTTTCCCTCATGAATGCAGATGTGGCATTTCAGTAGCATTTTCTTGTGTTGTTGCAACTAAAAGAAAATAAATTCCCTAAGGAGGAAATGCAGCATTTGAAAATATATCACCAAGATGGGTTCCAGATTTCGGCGATGGACGCCCACATCTCTAGGCGGAGCTACACAAGGGAAGCCTGGAGTGCAGCCGTCATCACCCCTCCTGTGCGGGAGCGGGGTCAGGAGCACAACAGTTAGGGCCATGAGCTTTGAGGTCAGATGGCCTGTGTTTCAATCCTGGCCCCACACTGACTAGCCTTGTGACCTTGGGAGGATGAAGTCACCTCCACGTACCTCAGTTCCCTCTCTGTAAAATGGGAGGATGATAATTGTGTCAGAAGCTTCTGTTGCCCCTACTCACGTATTTCACCTATGACTTTAGCTGTGTCCACAGTGGGCTGTTGCTGGCAGCATCTACTCACTTCCCTGCACGCAGAGCTCCCTGTGTCTGGGAATAATCCTTGGCCTGTGGGGCATGGGAACCACTGGATAAATGCCCCTGCTTCCTGTCCTGCTGGACAATTGTGGGAGGCCTCTGTCCAGTTCTCAAGAGGTCACTGACACAGAGTTAAGTCCCTGTGGCCCACCATGGTGCTTCAGTAATGCAGCTTTCTACTGACTCTGCTTTCTCCTTCTCCGACTCACTTTCTGCAGCCCTCATTCACACCCTCAAGGATCACCTCCCAAACATCCTACCTGCACAAAGCCCTCGTCTCAAGCTCTGTTTTCAGGGAGTCCGAGTGAGGCATGGAGCGCCTGTTAGGATTACATGAGATAATCTGTTTAACACAATGCCTGGCACAGAGTACAGCTGTATCAGTGTTAGCACTTACACATTACATAAAAAAATAAAGTGGCTAGGCAGCTTATGTGGAATATTCTTGGAAAACTACAGGTCTTTTCCCCAGTTATTCTAACAGTAATTCATATTCATAATGATGATACTTTGGGGTAATACATAATGCCAAGGGACTATTAGATTCCCTAAAGAAAAAATAACTGTGTAAGCCAGAGTATTTCTTAACTAGACAATTCCCAGTTGGAAAAAAATAGGATGTTCAAAGAAGGTTCACCTTGGCCACTAACCTGTAGGCCATATCTGAATATGAATGCACTCAATGACCGTTTCGAAGTAAGAGCAGAGCAGAGTACACAGGGTATCGAACGACAGATATACAAATCCGAAGTGGCCCCAGCTGTAGGAAAGAAACTGCAAGTTAGTTGGTGGGCTAAGTGAACATCTGGAGTTCAAGCACCAGTCTGATCCATCTGAGGAGAAAAGCCACTGCTGCATCCCAGCTGGGTACTGCTGAGCTCTTGGCAGACCTGCCCCAGAGGTGAGGTGGTTCTGCGTACATGCAGCTGCTGCTACAGTTCAGATCAGAGATGCACAAGGGAAAAAGTTTATTACGGGCGGAATTTTGGTGGAGGGAAAGGGTTAATGCTTTCATGGTGTAGTCTACCAATGTCTCAACATACCATGTCAGTAATACCATAGCATAGCGATGCACTTTCCCCAAATAGTTGTAAGTGTTTTGCAGATTTATATCCCAACTAATGTGCTACATTAGAGCTCTGGAACCAAAAGAGAAATGAGTCATGGTAAATAACCTGGGAATCTGTGAATAAAATAGGAATCGAAATAAGTATCAATGCCCAGGGCAGCATCAAAAGCGTTTTTGTGCAAGACGTATAAAATAAATGGAAATGAACTTAGATTCTCCATACGTGAGGTTTCAGAAGATAAAACAGCTCCCTTTTTCTTAGCCTCAGTTTCAACCCGTCTCCCCCCATTTGTGCGAAAGGTATCAGTTGATCAGTAGAATAAAGGTCTGGAAACCTGTATGGAAATGAAACTCTGATCTCCAGCATTGTTTATGCAAACCTCTATAGCACTTCATGTCCTGGGGATTCAGGGGCTTCTTATTGCCAGATGGAAATGAGTGAATGGTGAATGAATACATAAGAGATACAGCACCTGGAGCAGGGGCGCGGTCTCTGCCGTGTACGAGTGATGAAAGATTTGCTTTCAGTGGAGTTATTGCTGGCTCTTATTGATTTCCTTGGAATGACTCCTGCAGAGTTAAAAGGCATCAAATGCAAGGCCTTTGATCCATCTCCTTCTTCAAACACCCAAGCCTCCTTTTAATTCACTAGGAGTGTAAGTTCCAAAGTTGGAGGGGAAGTTCAATACTGAGAAACACGGTTCCAGGCATGTGTGTTGGGCTTGAAGAATAATTCTTTTATCAGCTATTTTGATCAGAACTTAGGGATGGAGTCTTTCTGCCTCCCTCAAATTTCTTTTTATATGTGTATTCATTGCAGTCCATATACGAAATGTAATATACACACAAAGGAGTCACTAGAATAAACACGTGGTATACATTCTAAGGCAACAGGTGAGAAAATAGAACACACGGCCTGATGCTCTTGCTGTATTAACCATATTCCCTGTGCATCTAACTTCTCCTCTCCCTTTGCCTGGCCCCTCTCATTCACATGCATCGCCTCAGGGTAGGGGACGAGGCTTTCACTGCCTCAAGGAAAAGCAGCTATCCTTTGAATCTCTTCCTAGTTTTTGTGTCTCAAAAACTAGGTTTTAGGAGAACAGAGGGGACTCCTGGGGTTAAGCCAGTGAAGTTTTGGTCATAATTGTCAAGAAGTGGGGCATGCTGCAGGCATCTACTGGGTAAAGGTCAGGAATGCTGTCAAATGCCCTCTAACGCAGAGGACGGCCCTCACAACAAAGAATTATCTGGTCCAAAATATCAGTAGTGCTAAGGTTGAGACACTCCGGGTTAGACAAAAGTTTGAGGTGATTTGAGGAGGGTGGGACCGTCTCCCTAACCCTTACCTCCGTCCTCCATGCAAACCCAGGTTATTTATGGAGAAAACAGAAGAAATTTAAAGAGCGTTGTCTAGGTCATGAGACATCTGCTCGAGGGAAAAATGCAAGCCTGGCTGCTTTTCCTCAGTTGGATATCTGCTACAGGATGGACTTGCTGATCTGCCCTCTGAATCTGGAGGTGTGAGAAAGGAACTGGAGAGAGATGACAGAGTCAACAGAGAAGGCATCCTGCACACCCACCATGTGGCATGGTGAGAATGGGTGATTTTTCTCAATGTCAAGGAGACACCACAGAAACTCAACTTGAAAGCTGGCCAGACTTGGAGAAGGCTGCGGCTGCACGCTGAGTGGGGTTGAAAGTGGTCAGTCCAGTGCTGTGTCTGGCACCAGAGACGTGTACAATGAGGGCCACATGCCACACCTCTGGCGATTCCCCCCCAAGTACCAATGAGAGAACAATGGCTGCACCATTCAAGAAGGTGTTTCCTCCTTTTGCCCATCCTTCCTCCTACCTCCGTGGAGGCAGAAGGAGACCCGCAAGAGGAAACATCAAGCTATAGGAGGAGAGGATTCTCATCCACTCATGGTGAGTTCCTTGGGCTACAGATCAAGCCTGAGTTGGGGGAGAGGAAGAGCATTACATTAGGCATCATCCTGAACTTTACAACTGGACCAGACTCTTTCAGATCTCCAAGTGTCTCTAGAGTGTCAGGATCTCCCTGGGCAACAGTTAAGGAACAAGAAAGGAAGCTTCCATGGATTGTTTACCACTTCTAAGTTCAGACTCTACAGTAAATCATGATGACAGTGAGGGGAGCCAGCCTTGGAAGGAAGGTGACAAAGAGGACAGCACAGTACGGACAGGGCAACATGTACTTGATGATGTCACTGAGCTGCTAAGTCACCTGTCTCTACCTTTGAACTTCCAGTTAATGTGAGACAATAAATTTCATGTTGTACATGCAAGTTTGAGTCAAAGTTTTGCAATTTTCTGCAGAAAGCACCCTCATCATACTTGATATGTGAGCTAATTTATTATTTACAAAGAAGAACACATCAGATATTGCTCCTGTTTGGGGTACCATCTCAATAAAATAAAATAATCTTCTCAGATAAATTCATTGTTTTCCTGCCTTTTTATGTTGTATCTAAAGTTTTACATTAACTTAATGAAGAAAACCCCACAAAGGAACCATGTGTGGTTCCTGATAAGAAATGGCTGATTGTTTATACATATCTAATTCTATTTCCTCCTGAAATGCCACTAAAACCCCATGTAAGGGGTTAAAAAGAAATGTCATAAATCCAGAAGGATGAAAGGAATAGGAGAGAAGACAAAGCGCTCTATGGTCCAGGTGAGTCTATAACCGCAACAAATTTTAGAAGCTGGAAAGAAGATGGATGGTGATAACTGATTGGGCAGCGGACTTAAGAACTTCCCAAGAGCTTTTTTTCCTTTCTTTTTTTCTCTTATTTTCTTTTCTTTTCTTTTTTTTTTTTTTTTGTGTTCTTTGGATCTTCATTTTTAAGGGCAGGAAACATTTCCTACTATCTCACTGAGGATATTAAGGATAATTCTTCTCTATGGGTTTGTCTTAATGTCTACTTTTCATGCTGGAGGTTTTTTTTGTTTGTTTGTTTGTTTGTGTTTTTTGTCTGTCAGTGATAGTTCTTAGCTAAGGTACTAGCTTCTCTAGGTACCTTCCAAATGAAAGCTCAGGTTGGAGAGGTTGACAGCTGTTTGAGAAGTAATTAGAGCCCCAGCTAGATCTGCTGTTGGTGCCACACTGCTGGGCCAGCTGCCTCTCCTTAGTCCAGCTTCCCAACCACCCTGCACTTCCAGATCTTCTCCCCACACTCCATTCCCAACGCCCTTCCAGTCGGGACTTTACCTTCCTAAGGATTGGAAGTATTGCACAAAAGAGTGATATCCTCATCTACCATGACAGGAGGCATTCAAATTATGCTCAAAATGTGTGATGCGAAACAGAGTAGAATGTGAGTTATTCAGAAATATTGGGATGTGTGATGACTGCCAGAAGAGGCGGCTAAAATTATTGCAGGTCCTTGTCTCTGGGACTGTAATTATTTGTTTTGTTAAGTCTTTTAGTTATATTTTAAAAGAGTCTACATGTATTATTTTGATAAGAACACAAATTAACTTTAAAAGGCTTCTGAATTTTGCAAGGCACCATCAGACTAAACAAAAGAAAAAAGAAGAAACTATATACATCATTAGAGGAAATTTAGAAAATAAGGCAGTTTAGGCTGTCAGGGTCACAGAAACCAATGGCTTTTGCTGATGTGCTCGAATTATGTCAGATGTACTCAGATAGTACCTTTGGCTTGGCTATATGAACTAGGCAATCATGGGCTACTCTGAATTCTACTTTTCTCCCCATATCTTCTATAGCCAAAAAGAAAGATTTCTTCTTTCTTCTTTTGTGTATTTTTACAGTGTTTTTAAGAATTATTGCTACTTTGTTATATAGATTTAATTTAAGTAATGCTGGTTTGCTTTATAAATTAATTTAGAACCCATGAAATATTTTGGATTAATATGTCTAAGATACTGAGTTTAATGAGTCAAAGCATCCTAGGATTTATTTATTTATAATTTATAATATAAATTTATTCCTTTATAAATTACACCCTCCTGGCCCTTTGGTAGTGTTCTTCCAAGAATGACTTTTCGTGAATGCAGTTTGTTGGGGCTAGAGTTCTTTAGGTCTCTCATGTTCTAGTTTCACACAAGATTTAGGTGTTTTTCTTTTTTTCTTTTCTTTTCTTTTCTTTTTTTTTTT
>NW_012123709.1:1251270-1314311 GCF_000951035.1 Colobus angolensis palliatus
TGTCTTAGAGTTTATTCCCTTGGTAACATTTGGCTTCTTATTGCCTGCTTTATATTTAGATATGATGTTTCACTGGAGGATATTAAACACAGTCCACAGGCTTTCTGTAGGAAATGATACAATCTCTTTTTTGCAGATGGGGAAACTAGAGACACAGATGGCCACGTCATTAGCCCTAAGAGATGAAGCAAGTTAGAGACAGAGCTAAAAATAGTACAGAAAGCATGAAAGCCCAATTCTTCCACAGCACCCTCTAAAGTACTGATGATCATTATCATCTATTATTATCAGGACTATTTTTTGAATACCCACTTGGCACATATCATTAAACCATACTGGGGACTAGATGAAAATCCTTGATGCTTGGCAGCTGTTTTGCTCAACGTTATTTTCCCAATTTACTTCTTCTGCCTCATGATTTCCCCTGTTTTGTTGCAGAGGCGTTCAGTTTAAAATAAATGTTAAGATACTCTTGAAGGAATGCCGAGACTGAGGTCGCTCTGCGGAGAGCACTCAGAGGCATCATCTTATGTCTTGCATCCTCCATGTTAATATCTTCGCTTTTTTGAGACTTTTAAACATGAGCAGACAGCCAAGGACGACCAGTCCTCTGAGGACAGTATCTAACATACAGGCAGATGCCAAAACAAACACACAAGAAAAAAGAAATTTGGAGGAAAAACAGGATATACAAAAAGAAGAAAACTTAAAAAAAAAAAAAAACCCATTCTTAATCTCCTCGGAGAGCTATAAGAAGATGTTATATGGCCTTAAAAGGACATTCAAAGGTTCCTTCAGAGGGCCTCACTCTGTCACCAAGGCTGGAGTGCAGTGGCGCCATCGTAGCTCACTGCAACCTCAAACTCCCTGGGCTCAAGGGGTAATTTTAAAGAACTTTTTTTGTAGAGACAGGGTCTTGCTTTGTTGCTCAGGCTGGTCTTGAACTCCTGGGCTCAAGTGATCCTTCCACCTCCCCCTCCCAAAGTGCTGAGTTACAGGAGTGAGCCACTGTGCCTGGCCCTCCTTGTTCATTCTGCACTGAGTTTACTTAACTTTAAAAGTTTCTGCCATCGAATCACTTTCACCCCTTGCCCACATTCCTGAGAGTCACTTGATACTCTTCCCTGTAAGGATAAGAAACATTAACAAGATTCATTTATTCATAACAGTAAATATTATTGCATTTAATACGTGCTATTGTAATGGAATATAAAGTGTTCCCGATACCGTCCCTGCTCTCTCAGTGATTTCTTTTGATGAATGACAAGTCTTTCTTAAATTCAAAAGCTTTCTTTCTCCATAAAATTCTCATTTACTTTATATAGTGATAACATTTTGAACTTGGAAAATCTTAGCCTAGTCATATACCACCCCTGTAATTTAATATAAAGAAATTGAGGTCCAGGAAATTAAGAGCTTTGTCCGACTATGGATTGGAACTTATGATTCTTTTTAAATTTTTTATTTTTTTAACTTTTAAGTTCAGGGGCACATGTGCAGGATGTGCAGTTTGTTACGTAGCTAAATGTGTGTCACAGGGGTTGGCTGTATAGAGTATTTCATCACCCAGGTATTAAGCCTCATACACGTTGGTTATATTTCCTGCTTTTCTCCCTCCTCCCACCCTCCGCCCTCCAATAGGCCCCAGTGTGCGTTGTTCCCTTCTGTGTCTGTGTGTTCTCATAATTTAGCTCCCACTTACAAGTGAGAACATGTGGTATTCGGTTTTTTGCAGAACTCATGATTTTTTTTTTTTTTTTTTTTGAGACGGAGTCTCGCTCTGTCGCCCGGGCTGGAGTGCAGTGGCCGGATCTCAGCTCACTGCAAGCTCTGCCTCCGGGGTTCACGCCATTCTCATGCCTGAGCCTCCTGAGTAGCTGGAACTACAGGCGACCACCACCACGCCCGGCTGATTTTTTTGTATTTTTAGTAGAGACGGGGTTTCACTGTGTTAGCCAGGATGGTCTCGATCTCCTGACCTCGTGATCCGATCCGCCTTGGCCTCCCAAAGTGCTCTGATTACAGGCCTGAGCCACCATGCCTGGCCTTCGATAGAGGATTTAACTCAGAAAAAGTGACCAATGAATGGTAGGAAATTGAATGCCTGGATACAGGTATCCACCCGAATACAAAATTCTCACAAATTTGGGTCCAGGTAATGATCTCCAGATTCATTTAAAAAATGAATGGCCATTTTCACAAAAATACCATCATCTGTAGCAAGAATACAAGATAGATGAGCATTTAACGCATACCAGATATGAATTGAACCTGATAATTCATCTGCTTTTCTTTCATTCTCCAGCATGGATTGGATGGTTGCTGTAATTTGACATAAAAGTACTCATTTTATTAACAAATGCAGTGAAAAATTCAGTATAGTGTCTCAAGAACATATTAATTTCTCTGTTTCAACAAAATAAGGAACAGTGCTAGAGAGTTATCTCCCCATTGTTTGACAGATAGGCTGGTAAACTGAAGTCTGGAGAGGTGAAGAGGCTTGCCCTTCCATAACAGAGGTGGGATACATATGCAACTCTCATAAAACCTAAGCCAATTCTGAATCTGTTCTATTGCATCGTTCTATAAAAATAGGGCACTTCTCTTGTGGTTTGGCTGTGCTTAATTCTTTGTTCGACAATTGCAGGGGCAAGACAGATGGCTGTCTTACCATTACCCAGATGTTTCTAAACAAGCAATTCTTGCTGCCATGCATGTTGAGCAGATGGCTTTTACATTGGTACGAATGCTGTTTCAGTCCAGGCTGAGATACATGAGCAGGTCATTTCCAAAGAGAGCAGAGACTGCTTAAATCAGAAGATCACAGGGTCTCAGAGCTGGAAGTAGTGGTAGAAACCTTTATCTACCCCTTATTTAGTAGTTGAAGACACTGAGGTGGAAAGAGGTTAAGAGACTGGGCCCAGGCCACACTGTTCTTGGCAAAGACAGGACAGAAAATCCAGAGATGTGGCTGGGTGTAGTGGCTCACACCTGTAATCTCAGCACTTTGGGAGGTCGAGGTGAGTGGATCACCTGAGGTCAGGAGTTTGAGACCAGCCTGGCCAACATGGTGAAACCCCATCTCTACTAAAAATACAAAAATGAGCCGGGCGTGGTGGCATGCGCCTGTAGTCCCAGCTACTTGGGAGGCTGAGGAAGGAGAATTGCTTGAACCTGGGAGGCAGAGATTGCAGTGAGCCAAGATAGCGCCACTGCCCTCCAGCCTGGGCAGCAGAGCAAGATTCCGTCTCAGAAAAAAAATTAAAAAAAGAAAATCCAGAGATGTGTATTTTAAAATGTGTGTCAGTGATGAATTACAAAAATATAAAACATAACAATTTTTCAACAAAATTAAAACATTAATTCTAGTTTACCTGTTATGGCAAAATGAGGGGAAAATAAGCCAGCTTCTATTAAGAAAGGAGTTTGGATGATCACATTTTAAAAATATTAACAAGAAAACCAGTAGTCATCAAAATGATGACCAGTTCCTAGTATAACAAACACTGTATGTTTAGATAGGAAACATTATTTTGAATTTGAGCTAAGAAAAAGATCGTGTAAGAAATAAAGTGAGACCGGGCGTGGTGGCTCAAGCCTGTAATCCCAGCACTTTGGGAGGCCAAGACGGGTGGATCACGAGGTCAGGAGATGGAGACCATCCTGGCTAACCTGGTGAAACCCCGTCTCTACTAAAAAATACAAAAAACTAGCCGGGCGAGGTGGTGGGTGCCTGTAGTCCCAGCTACTCGGGAGGCTGAGGCAGGAGAATGACGTAAACCCGGGAGGCGGAGCTTGCAGTGAGCTGAGATCCGGCCACTGCACTCCAGCCTGGGCAACAGAGCAAGACTCTGTCTCAAAAAAAAAAAAAAAATGAGAAGCTAAGAATGCCAGGATGAGGCTTAAACACTGTGGCAGCCTGACCCTTGACTGATGAACAAACCCCTGTGGTGGTTTCCTTCTTATTTGTTCATCTCTGAGATGTTAACTCTGAGAAAAATAATTTCCATACATTGCTGCTTAACACCCTAAATATTTGGTTTGAATGTGTTTCTAATACGGCATCTTAATTGTTTTAGGTTCCTTTACTTTTTGTTAAAATATGTACAAAGGTTTACATAATAATGAAGGCTTACATAACCTATACGAAGTTTTAGTATTGTAGGAAAACAGCCTGTTGCATAGCAAGATGACCAGTGTGTTCCTATAGCATAGATAACCCCCATAGAGAAGCTTATCTAACCACCCCAGGGGTCATGAGTTTTGCAAGAAGGCCTAAGGCATGACTGGCTGCACATCTTTCCCTAAAATCTTGCTATATAAAGGATGCTTTCTTGAGGGCAGGTGCGGGGATCCACTGTCTCTCTGGCTACCAGAGACACAGCTTCTGTTTGTAAGCCCCCTACTGAATGGTTCTTTCTGAGAAACTGGACTTGTCAGCTTCTTTCATTGGCCTCTCAGCTTCCTCGGCCTTTGGGGGTAGTTTTGCACAGATCTGCTCACCTCAAGCAAGTACATGGATCAGGAGATCCAATTTAAAACAACAAACTAAGGAACCCCTGTGGGATCAGAGAGACCAAACTCAATACTGAAGTTAGAGTTTAGACTCAGAGACAAGCTTACCGGTAGGCTGAAAACATGAAGCATGAAACCCAATGCATGGGCAATGTTCAGATACTGTTGGTTTCAGGCCAGGATTGATAGTTGCAGTGAAATTTCAGCCATTATCCGCAAGCAGTGTCACCTCCATTCAGCTGACAGGGGCGAGATGTCAGGAGTAGAATACCAATCTCGGTGGGCATCTGGCAACTGAAACTGCAGCTGGCCTTGGGAAGTGTCTGCCAACTCTTTAAATCTTTGCAGGTACAGAGTTGCTGCAGGTGACCAAACTTTGGAGCCAGTAAGATCATGAGAAAGTTAAGCAGTCTGTTACTTTGAGGGAATTTCCTCAGAAAAGAAGACAAACCGATTTTTTTCCCCTTTCTGGTGAGAATGACTCACTTGGCAGAGCCGATTGCTTTAGGGCCAAGTTGACATGATACCTTCCCCCTGCAAATGACTCCGGGTATTATAACATACCTTCGTTTTCACTGATTTACTTTACTATCTTTAAAAACAACCCTCTAGGCCAGAAACATGTAGCTGCACTGCTGTGTGTGTGTGCACTGATTTTTACACAATTTCACAACGTCCTGGAAGTTTTTGGCCCCCTGTGTTGACATTTGGATCGCTTGAGCCAGTTAAATAGAGCTATATGACAATGTGTGACCTAATTTCTTTACTGAAAACAAACCTAAAGTCATCATTATGTTTTTGGACCAATAGGCATTGAGAAATTGTAAGCTGATCTTCTGAAAAATGGAGACATCCACTGACCAGCAGCTGATTCTGCGGAGCACTCCACAGCAGATAGGGAGAGGAGGGAAAGAGTTCTAGAGGGAGAGCATTTTTCAGTGTCTAGCCTGCTGTTTACAAAGCAAGTGCTGGATGTCACTGTTTATAGCCTCCGTGTAGAACAGCTGCAGGGGGCTCCATGGTGCCTCCAGGAGCAATGTCCTCACCACTATTTACCCTCTAAAACATTAACTTGAAGTCAGGGGTTCATCTGTACCACAAGAACCAAGGGACTTGTTAAAAATGCAGATTCCTGGTCTGCGTTCCAGACCCACTGAATCATGTAATAGGAACTAGAATCAATATTTTAATCACACCTGAACTGATCCTTCTGAACAACAAAGTCTGACAACCCATTCAAATCGGGTTTATTTCACAGCTTTTAAGTTCTAAAAAATGTACTAAAATAAGGTACTAAGCACACACTAAACATATGCTTAACATGTATTTTACTTTCTTTTTTTTTTTTTTTTTTTTGAGACGGAGTCTCGCTCTGCCGCCCAGGCTGGAGTGCAGTAGCAGCGCGATCTCGGCTCACTGCAAGCTCCGCCTCCCGGGTTTACGCCATTCTCCTGCCTCAGCCTCCCGAGTAGCTGGGACTACAGGCGCCCGCCATCTCGCCCGGCTAGTTTTTTGTATTTTTTAGTAGAGACGGGGTTTCACCGTGTAGCTCAGGATGGTCTCGATCTCCTGACCTCGTGATCCGCCCGTCTCGGCCTCCCAAAGTGCTGGGATTACAGGCTTGAGCCACCGCGCCCGGCCCGTATTTTACTTTCAATAAAAATAGCATTAAGCCTGGGCAACATAGGGAGACCTCGCCTCTAAAAAAAAAATAAAAATTCATCTGGGTGTGGTGGTGCGTGCCTGTAGTCCCAGCTACTCAGGAGGCTGAGGAGGCTGAGGTGGGAGGTTGCTTGAGCCTGGGAAGTTGAGGCTGCAGTGAGCCATAGTCATTGTGCTAAATGCACTCCAGCCTGGGAGACAGAGTGTGACCTTATCTCAAAAAAAAAAAAAAGGGTTACCTGTTCCAGAACCTGATTGTTTTTTCAGGCTTTATTTACTTCCCTGTTCATGACCCTTGCTGGCATGGATGGCACTGTGCCCAAGCAGGATTGGGAAGTGCTGGAGAGAGTACAGTTGGTATAAAAGGGGTAAATGCAATAAAACATGTATTTCTTTTTAAGTCTACTGATTGAATGTAAATACAGATGTGTGAGAACTTTCAGTGTCTCAAAGTCACCATGGTTTTTGGATATTTATATGGACTAACATTTTAAAAAGTGCATTTTTTTTTGAGATCAATTTTTCACTTTTCCTATTTGGGTGGCTATTTAAAGATGCATCCAAGCACAGTTCAAACATACAAGATACTTCAGTTCAGTGGTTTCTTGAATTACACCTAAAATCCAAATGAACTTGTTTCTGAAAGTGGCTACCGATTTTTTTTTTTAAGAGGACAGTCAGCACCATCTAGTGGACACAAATATCTCCTCTTCTTGAATTCAGACCCATGAGGAGATCAAGAGGGCAGGTTTTGGAACCTAGGTTGGAATCCCACTGCCAGTAAGTTTCCCAATGACCTTGGGACAATTACCCTTTAGGTGCTCTGCTTCTCAACTCTAAACCCAGGTAATACTAGTGCTGACTCAGAATGGTATGAATGAAGTGAAATGATGCTTCAAAGGCAAATCTGAAACACTCTGTAAATGTAATTTTTTAATAACACTAAGCATAGATTCACAGGAGATGGGAACTGTCCAGTGGCAAACACTATTATCTGCTCTCCATAGAAATGTCTATTCTACACAAAATCCAGTGTGTAGCATTTACGATATGAGGCTTAATGAGATCCCTCTCCCATCACATTGTTACATGTAGTTGAAGTTGATGGTGAGAAAAGGGAAACTGGGGCAACAAAGCTGAAGGTAGCTGGTGCCCAGATGGCAAACAATGCTCTTGCTTGCTTTCATTCATTCAAATCTGACTCCACTCAGAAGGAGGATGTCAAGAGTAGGGAGAGACTGTGAACAAAAACAAAAGCTAACTCCGAAACTAACACTGCCACTGCCATCTGTCACCAACCTGGAATGAGACCAGGGAAATTTTAGCTTAAAATATCTTGACTCTAGAACAAATTTTTATGAATGACTTTGAAAGGCACAACACTTTCCAGGATGTGTTTGTGATTTCTGAAAATGAAACTGCAGAAAATACAGTATAGACGTGGTGCTCTCGGACTTATATCCCAATGTTGTTTTGAGGGTGTCACCTGCAATAGCTGACACAGAAGTATTTGCGGAAATTAAAAGCAAATACAGCTTTATTAAAGCTGGCCCTTAAGGCACACACAGCCTCTCGGCGGTTTACCAAACGGAAGCATCAGGAGGTCAGTAAACAACGTGAGAGTGACATGGAGACAGAAAACAATTCAAAATGAGATAAACAGTTTTATGCAAAATATAGTCAATAGGGACTTAGTCTGGAAAGGTTACAAACCGTGAAGAGATGCAAGTTTACATGGAACCTGAATTTTATTTTCACTGGCTTTATATGCATCTTCTGTTGCCTGTATTTTAAAAGCAACAGTTAAAAAAAGAAAACAGCAGTAATCATGTGCACTAATCACAGGTCTGCTTTTTCTCAGTTAACCCCACCCTCCCCCGCCAAGAAATTGCGAAGGTATTGTTTTCTTAGTGGACACTATTAGTCACCAAATTAAAAACCGGAAGGAATGGCCTTCGTTTATGGCGTATGAGAATTGTGCAGGCACTTGGCCATGATCTCGTCTTGCCCCTCGGTAAACAGTGGTTGGTGGGCTCGGAGCACTGGCATCATCTAGGAGCCTGTTAGTCTCTGGTCTCACCTGATACTGGATCAGCATTTTTGTTTTTTTTTTTGAAGCAGCATTTTAAACAAGATTCCTCGGTGATTTGTCTGCACATTAAAGTTGAGAAGCCCTAGATTCATTTGATCTCAGGTACATCCCTGGTTCAATAGTTGATGAAATCTCCCCAGGTGATTCTTTTTTTTTTTTTTTTTGAGACAGTCTCGCTCTGCCCCCAGGCTGGAGTGCAGTGGCCAGATCTCAGCTCACTGCAAGCTCCGCCTCCCAGGTTCACGCCATTCTCCTGCCTCAGCCTCCCGAGTAACTGGGACTACAGGTGCCCGCCACCTCGCCCGGCTAGTTTTTTGTATTTTTAGTAGAAACGGGGTTTCACCGTGTTAGCCAGGATGGTTTCTATCTCCTGACCTCGTGATCCGCCCGTCTCGGCCTCCCAAAGTGCTGGGATTACAGGCTTGAACCACCGCGCCCCGCCTCCCCAGGTGATTCTAATGTGCAGTGCAGTTAAGCACTGCAAAACTAGTCCAACTTCATTTTTCAAACGAAGAAACTCTGGCCCACAAAAGCTTATGTATTTACCTAAGATGACCTAACTGTTTAGTATCAAAATCCAAATAATGTCGTCTCTCTTCGTGGTAAAAAAATAAAGCAGGGTCGGGCGGACAGAGCGTAGGGAGTGTGGAGATGGGGATAATTATTTTATATAGGGTGGTTGGGAAAGGCCTTCCTGAGGAAGCAGATGCCTAAGCAAAGAGAGGAGCAAACCACGTGGATAGCTGGGAAACTGTATTTCAGGCTGGTGTGTGTGTAGGTGTATGTGTGTGGTTATTTGGATTGGAGGAACAAGTGTTACCAAATTCCTGACAGATACTGCTCTGTGGGATGCAGAAACAGGCAATCAGAATTACCAGCTGCTCTCAAAATCTGATTCTTAAAATATTCCCTACCTTCTTCATATTCTTTACTCATTATGATGGTATCTGAAGCCTTTGTTTAAAAAATGAGAACTATTAAATCTAGAAGTGTTTACAAGAACTGGAGTTGATAGCAGATATTCAAATACTGGAGAACACAGAGAACATTATTGAATAGTATTCAAATAATAGATCTCCTAGCAGGGTTAACTGCACTACCCAGACTCATGGATTGGAAACTGCCAATTTAAGGATTTACTTTGAATCCAAAACTTGTTACTTTTTTGAACACTGCTCATAGAATTTGTATGAAGTATACAGTGAGTATCAACCTACTTATATTTTATTTGCAAGAATGACTCACTGCCAGCAGCACACAAGGCCAGGAACATATACTTACACAGCACCAACTACAAGCAAGACTGACTGATGAGATTGTAGCCATGTCTCTCCCAAGTGCTCCTGTCCTGGTTCCTGAAAATGTTGACCTCAGCCTCGAGCTCGGCATTTCCTGGGCTGGTTTTCAACTTGACCATTGGTGAATTTCTTCAGTAACATCTCTAGGTTGGCTGCTAAGTTTTAATTCTCATAGGAGAATTAGGATACCTTCTCCTATTTTCTTCATTTTGCAACATTTTTTCTTTTGAGATTTGGAAAGCCACATAAACTCCCTGAGAAATGCTGGGAAGAAATCCCTGCACAGAAACACTAACAATGAGGACAGTGAGGCTGGAACCAGGTTTACCATGGGAAAGCAGCAGGTAGGAGTGGAGGTCAGAGAGCCAACAGAAAGCCTTATCATTTAGAGATGATGTCTGTATGGACCTGAATGGAAGCACTGAACTCGCGACGAGTGTTTGGATTCTGGATACATTTTGAATGCTGAGCTGATAGGACGAATTGATTGTAAAGTGTGAGAGGAAGAGGAATTGAGGACAACTCCAAGGATTTTGGTTTAGGCATGACAGGATGAAATTACCATTTGCTGAGATGGGTGGGGGACTCTGGAGAACTTGTTTTTTCCTGTGTTAAGTTTGAGATGTTTACACATCTAAGTGGATATGTCAAATAGGCAGTTAGGTAAAGGAGTCTGGAGTTCAGGGAAGTCTGGGCTGGTGATCAGATGCAGGATTCAGGAGCATAGGGATGACATTTATAGCCAGGTTTTTAATATCCAGCACTGGCCTGGTCTAGGCCACACTGCGGTCTGCAGCTGTGTGTTTTCGGCAACTCAACCTATGAGTATTTGCTTCGCTGAAAAAAACCACATCTTATCTAGTTAAAACAATGAGGACAAAGGAGCCATGAATGTGAAAATGCTCTGTAAACGGTAACGTGCTGGGAAGCAGGAGAAATCTGATGGCACTGGAGGGGAGGAAAATCAGTTTGTGGACGTAGGGAAATAATTTTCGTGCACCTAGGGAAATAATTTAGAGAAACTGCGAAATGAAAGAAGGTGTAACAAGCAATTATAACTTTTTGGACTGTAGCCAAATCTGTGCAAAACTAGTATTTTTAAAATTTCTATAGCACCCCAAATGTACTAGAGCTTCACATACACGGTCTTTTTGAGCTGCACAAGTCTTGTGAGAAGAGAATTATTATTGTTCCCATTTTACGGAGGAGGAAACTGCTCGGAGAGAATAGCTGACCTGTAAGGCATCACAGCAACCTGAGGGACAGAGATACACAAGCATCCAGACGTCCCTGTTCCGAATCCAACCTAAAGACGACAAATCGCTCCCCACCCCCACGGTCGGCCGCGAAGACGGAGGGACACAGCCGGGCCGTCCAGCTCGCGGGCCTCCAGCAGCAGCCGGCCCCCGTCCCATTTCCGGATGGTACGGCCCTTTCGCCTATCGCGAGACCGGAAGCGTCGCGCATCTGGTTGCCAGAGAAACAGCGGTGCTACAGGCAGGAGGGCTTTGAACTGGCGGCTTCTTCCACCACCAGAGAGGCTGAGGTGGCGGGAGAGATTCCTCTTCCCTGTGGGGAAGTGGCTGGCGCGGCGAGTGTCGGCGGCGCGCTTCTGCGGCCGTCTACGCTGTGACTGCCCGGGGCCAGTTCCTCGAGGAGGCCCGGCGGGAAGGTGAGGGGGCGCGCAGACGAGGGCGGAGCTCGGTCGCGGGGCGGTGCGCCGAGGAGTGGGCGGGGTGGAGTTGCATCGGGCCGCTCGCTCGTAGATGGACTGTCAGTGAGAGCGGACAGGGCCAATGAGAGGGCAGGGGCGGGCTTATTGGAGGCGGGGCCCCAAGGGCTTCTGCCTCCGTGGAGGCTTTCTCCAGGAATCACCTAACATTAGGGCCTGTAACTAAGGCTCCCACTTTCCCGAGATCTAGATCCTCCCACCAAGATCTATAACTGATCACCAGCCATTTAAACTAGACCGTAAACGGCAAAGGATGCAAATAGGCATTTCCCAGGAAAAATAAAAAGATGCAAACAGCAAACAATTGATTAGAGACTCAGCTTTTCTCGTGAAGAAATGTAAACCAAATTCACAGATACCTTTTACACCTATCAGACTGGAGAAGATGAAACAGCTTTGACATAACCAAATGGGCCCCAGTCCACTGTTGGGGAAGTAGTGTAATTTGGTGCAGCCTTTTTGGAGTACAATTTGGCGAACTACCAAAATTTGAAACAAAAGTGTTCTTTGACTCAGCAATTCTAATTTATTTTATGAATGTATGACCATAGCTAAAGAAATATTGGCACAAAGATATTAACTTAAAATTGAGGTATAACTTATGGTAAGCCTCACCCATTTAATCTAAAGTTCTATGCTGTCTGACAAATGCATACAGTTATGTAATTACCAGCCACCACAATCAGAATATGGAAGTTTCGTCATGAACCCCAAATTCCCTAGTGCTCTTTGTAGTTAACCCCTCCCCTAACCCTATCGCTGGCAACCACTTAGTTTTTTGTTCTTGTAATTTTGCCCATTCCAGAATGTCATGTTGATGGAAGCAAACACCCTGTGGCCTTTTGAATCAGGTTTCCTTCAGCTTAGCATCATGCAGTTGCTATTCATTCATGTTCTGTCTATCTGTTGTTTGTTCCTTTATGTTACTGAGTAATAGCGAGAGATGAAGCTGGCTGGGCTTCTGGGTTGAGTGGGGACTTGGAGAACTTTTCTGTCTAGCTAAAGGATTGTAAACACACCAATCAGTGCTCTGTGTCTAGCTAAAGGATTGTAAATGCACCAATCAGCACTCTGTAAAAACGCATCAATCAGGGCTCTGTGTCTAGCTAAAGGATTGTAAATGCACCAATCAGCACTCTGTAAAAATGCACCAATCAGCACTCTATGTCTAGCTAAAGGTTTGTAAATGCACCAATCAGCACTCTGTAAAAACGGACCAATCAGCTCTCTGTAAAATGAACTAATCAGCGCTCTGTAAAATGGACCAATCAGCTCTCTGTAAAATGGACCAATCAGCAGGCTATGGGTAGGGCCAAATAAGGGAATAAAAACTGGCCACTGGGGTCTCTTTTCACTGTGGAAGATTTGTTCTTTCACTCTTTGCAGTAAATCTAGTGGCTGCTCACTCTTTGGGACCATGCTACTTTTATGAGCTGTAACACTCACCAGGAAGGTCTGCAGCTTCACTCCTGAAGCCAGAGAGACCACAAACCCACCGGGAGGAAGAAACTGTGGACACATCTGAACAGCTGAAGGAACAAATTCCGATAAACATCTTTAAGAACTGTAACACTCACTTCGAGGGTCCGTGGCTTCATTCTTGAAGTCAGTCAGACCAAGAACCCACTGGAAGGAACCAATTCTGGACACAATAGTCCATTGTATGGATGTACAGTCATATATTTATCCATTTCCTACGTATATTTATCCATTTCCTACTTGAGGCACATTTGGATGGGTTCTTTCCAGTTGTTCGCTATTATTAATGAAACTGGTATAAATATTCATGTATAGTTTTTTTTTGTGTGTGTGTGAATATGTTTTCATTTCCTGAGCAAATATGAATGAGATTGTGGAGTCATATGGTAAGTATATGTTTAACTGTAAGAAACTGCCAAGCAGTTTTGAAAAGTGATGATTTTGCATTGTCACTGGCAGTATGAGTGTTATAGTTGCCTCCAACTTTGTCAGCACTTGGTATTGTCAGTTTTCTAAAAAATTAATTTTTGTCATTTAAATAGGTATGTAGTGGCATCTCATTGTGATTTTTATTTCATTTTTTTGAGGAGTAATAATGATGAACATATTTTCATGTGCTCTTTTGACATCCATACATCATCTTGGGTGATGTTTGTGTCCAAATCCTTTGTTTTCTTGTTAGTGAGTCTTGATACTTGTTTATATATTCATGATATGTGTCCTTTGTCAGATACGTGTTTTGCAAATATTTGCTCCTAGTCTTTGCGTTTTGTTTTCCTTGTCTTAACATCTTTTGAAGAGTACAAGTTTTACATTTTGATGCCTTCCAATTTATCAATATTTTCTTTTATGAATCATGCCTTTGATGTTGTATCTAAGAAATTTTTGCCTAACCCACAGTCACATGTATTTTTTAGAAATTTGAAGTTTTGGCCGGGCCTGGTGACTCACCCCTATAATCCCAGCACTTTGAGAGGCTGAGGCAGGCAGATCACTTGAGGTCAGGGGTTCGAGGCCAGCCTGGCCAACATGGTGAAACCCCGTCTTTACTACAAATACAGTAACAACAACAATGACAAAAAGAAAATTTTGTAGTGTTAAGTTTTACTTTAGGTCTGTGATACATCTTGAGCAAGTTTTAGAATTGCTTTTAATAGCAAATATTCTATATACCACCTAAGTGAACTGATTAAAAAAGTGCTACATCTTTGGGATATTACGCTGTTGTTTGAAAGCATGACGTATATCTATAAATGGTGATATAGAAAAATATATGAAATAGATTGTTAATTGTGAAAAAGCAAGTTGCAAAGCACCATGCCATTTGTGTGTGTTTGCATTGGGGAGGAGTCGATGGGTATAAAGGATAGAAGGTTTGCATATGCCTAAAAAAATGAGACTTGCAAGTCTCTATTAACACTCATTTTTGGGGTAAGCCGAATTTTGATTTAAAGCATTTTTTATGTTCACCTGTATTATTTGATTTTTTTCTGCATGGGCAAGTATTCCTTACAGAATACATAAATATATAAAGTAAAAAAATTGACCATACATAAATAATTTTTAAACATAAAAATAATGAAAATAAATTAGTCCCACTCTTTAAAGTCTTGCTACTCATAATGACTCAACAGAGGAGGATTTATTTTCTTTTGATTCTTTTATTCATCTCAAAATACCAAATTATAGCAGCCATATATCTCAATGTTGGCTTTAATTAATCTATGTTGATTGCATTTCTCACAAGCCTGTATGAAAAACTTTAAATTAATCTTGTTTGAAATGAATATTACAAAAAATTGGCCCTTGTTACAATTTAGGATCTGGTCATGTATCTAATCTGTCTATTCAATCAAGTATCATTAAGTAAATACGATTCTATTTTGAAGTGTCTTAATGTCATAAGAAAATGCTCATTATGTAGTGGCGAGAAACACGTTAGTCCAATTTTGTTGAAAAACACGTAGAGTAAAAATGGGAAAGAGATGTACCAATAGTGTTTAGCTCAGGGTGGTGGGATGTTGGGTGATTTTTAATTTATTTTCAAATACCTTTTAGTACATTCTAGAGATCTTTCTATAATAAATGAATTCTTTAGTTATAAATACAAGATATAGTTAATAGCAAAACAGAAAGTAAGATAAGCAAGGGTACAAGAACATCCAGGAACTCACCAATCCAGAAGCCACTACTCTTACTTCCTTGATGTGTCATCATCTTTCAGGTCCCCTTGTGTATATTCCTTTAATTAGAGAAACTGGACTTTTTAAAGTGGGATTGTCGACAATTTGTATGTCTGTCTTTCTCTTATTTTTTTGATATGTGCATTTCATTTAAAAATCTTTACCCAGTTTTCTATTAGAATTTTTTTCTTACTGATTGGTAAGAGCTCTATAAATACGTGAATGTATTAACCTTTTGTATGTCATCTATGTTGCATTTATTTTCCCCAGTTTCTCAGGTTCCTTTTAATTTCACTTAAGAGTTCTTTTTCGTGTTTGAGACTCAAGAGCATTAATTATTATGTAGCCACATCTGTTAGTCTTTTCCTTTTTGATTTATGCTCTTAGTATCATGTTTACTAAGTCATTAATTCCATGATTATGAAATTTATGTTTATGTTTATAAATTTATGTTCCAGTCTGTTGGAGATTTCATATTTTTTATTACTTATAAAATTAGTTTTTACTTTCATTAAAGTATTATATTTAACTATTGTTTGGCTTTATCAATTTCTGGACAGTCTCTTTGATTTCCTATGATAACAGATTACATTTCTGTTACTACTCGCTTCCTTTTGTGCACTCCTTCTTGCATACGCTCAGTATAATTAAGGCATAATATTTGGTTAAGTCAACATTCAATGCTTACATAATTATAACTACGTATTGTTTGATTGCTTTTTTTCATGTACAGTGCCTTTTCTTGTGGAATTTCTATGTGGCAGTTACAATTTCTTTCCAAATGCTTAAATACATCTATAAGATCCAATTTTAATACCCTTTATCCATACCTTTTTCTAGGTGGCCAAATTCATAAGATATTCTGTTATTGCATCCCCACCTACCTCAGGAACTGCATTTTATTTAATTTATTATTTTCAGGAGAGAACCTAATAGAGCAGACCTATTTCTAAAGCAGAATGAAAGAATTGTGGAGCCCTTTAGCTGATTCAGGTCATTGTTGGTTCCTTGTGCCTCTGCCCTTATTGACATGTATTATGCGGCTCTGCGCATGCTTGCATCTCATTGCTCCCTCTGCAAGCTGCAGTAAGTCTCCCTTGACAGGCTGCTTAGGGCGTTTACAAGACATTTGGCCTTTTGGTGACTTATGCTTTTTGGTTGTGATGTGAGGGGCCAGGGTGATTCATCATCCCACAATAATAATGTCAGTGCTTTCCTGAGTGAGCCCAAACCCTTTTGCAGACTTTGAATAATGTTGAGATCAATGCCTTTTTCATTTGCTGAGATGGGAAGAGCTGACCTCCTGGTCTCTTAAGCATGAGCTTCGGCGCATTGAATGGTTGGAAGCCAAGCCATAACATTGCTCTGTGTACCTAGGTGAAGCCTCAGGTCGTTTATATTTGTGCTTTCTCCTGTGTCCACAGCTTCTCTGGACCCTGCCTCTGCTGTTCAACAAGCAAAAGAAAGATGAGTCATTTCGTAGGATAAGAAAAGGACATTGTTGGGTAGAAGCAATTGCCTTTTTCATTCTGTTATGCTTGAATGTATAATTGGTAGGAATTTAGGAAAGGATTTGTTGGAAGGCACCCGTTCACATGCAAAGCCGAGTATGAGAGGGCAAAAGCTGGAATTATCTCTCTTTTCCCATTTGACTCAGCATGCGTGTTGCCCCAGTGTCACAGGACAGAGCTGGAATGGTCTTGGTAGGCCACACGGTTTGGAAGGATCAGTGTGCAGCATCGCTCACTGTGTCTCTAGCTTATGCCACCCGGCCTAGTATTTCCTGCTTCCGGAAATAGCACTAGATATAGAACAGCCAGGGTGGTGAGAGGCCTGTGGATAATATCACATGAAAAATAGTTAAATAGATTGGTAATGTGTAGCCAGATAATGAAAATCTGTCCTCTAATGAAGGAAGTAGGTTTTGTTCTCTTGCTTCAGAGGGTAGAAATAGAATTACGGGTTTTAGAAGGGGAGAGTTGATAAAATGAGAGCAGTGCTTAGGTACTCCATGAAAATGCAGCACCACAGGGGAGAGAAGAAATCAGAGCTGAGAGGGAAGAAGGCTGAGCTAGAGTGGGCAAGGCTACAAAAAAGAAGGCTAAACCGAAAGAAAGTAGCAAGGGGACTTTGGGAGGCCGAGGCGGGCAGATCACATGAGGTCAGGAGTTTGATGCCAACATGGCGAAACCCCATCTCTACTTAAAACACACACACACACACACACACACACACACACACACAAATTAGCTGGGTGTGGTGGCGGGCTCCTATAATCCCAGCTACTTGGGAGGCTGAGGTAGGGAGAATTGCTTGAACCTGGGAGGCAGAGGTTGCGGGGAGCCAAGATCGCGCCACTGCACTCCAGCCTGGGTGACAGAGTGAGACTCATTTTCAAAAAATAAAGTAGCAGGAGGAACTTAGCAATCACTAAGATGAAGTGGATCTTGCTTGAGAGACAGGGGTGCCCCGAATGTTCCCTCGGGGAAGACCAGGGACACAGGAAATGTTTTTTCCTGGAGGCCCAGGAAGCAACTGAGATGGCATTCACTTCTGCATTCTCTTTTAGCCATATTCAGTATCTAACATCCTGGGCAGCATATTTTATGTATACTGTGGCATAAGATTTAACAATCGTGTACACGAGATATCTTTCGGTGAAGCTGGGGAACCTTTAAGTGTGACTTCAGTAGCAACATAATCTTTAAAACAAAGCCTCTGAGTAATTGGATATGAACACTAACTAATGAAAGATTTAAATATCCAAGTCGCTTGGTATTAAATATTTTATTTGTTGTCCCAGGATTTCAATGGATATTATAAAGGGAAACCTAGATGGAATTTCAAAGCCAGCTTCAAATTCAAGAATACGCCCTGGGAGCAGAAGTTCAAATGCTTCTTTGGAGGTGCTCTCAACAGAACCAGGATCCTTCAAGGTAATTCACTGTTTAGAAAAGGTTTAAACTCCTTCCCCTGACTTCTCAGCAGTTGGTGAAACTAAGGTGGTTGTTAACATCCCATTTTAAATTTTCTCCTTAGACAGTATGCTCGGGGAGCACTTGCAGATTTCTTGGGTTTAATCTAGATTAATATGAGAAAAACTCTACTCCATTCCTTCCCTCTCTCTCTCTCCTCCCTCTGCTCCTCCCCTCCCTCCCGCTTTCCTTTTTTTCCTTCCCTTTTTTTGGAGTGTGGTTTATTTCTCCACACTGGACTTTGTTAAAACTTGTGCGTTGACTCTTTCTTTCTTTACAAGGAAGTTTTGTATTCCAACATCTAATATGCCACCATTGACTTTTACTAAAAACACTTACTTAAAAAGGTTCAGTATTTAAAAAAAATGGTTTAGTAAAGGTCATGTGATGTGTATTTGGTAGGTATATTGTATTAGTCCTTTCTCACATTGCTGTCAAATAACTACCTGAGACTGAGTAATTTACAAAGAAAGGAGGTTTGCATCGTTCCACAGGCTGTACAGGAAGCATGGCTGGGGAGGCCTCAAGAAACTTACAATCATGGCAGAAGGGGAAGGGGAAGCCGGCACATCCTACATGGCTGAGCAGAGGAGAGAGAGAAAGTGAAGGAGGAGGTGCTACACACTTTCAAACAAGCAAATTTCGTGAGAACGCGATCACAGTAGCAGCAATGATTCAGTCACCTCCCACCAGGCCCCTCCTCCAACACTGGGAATTACAATTCGACATGAGATTTGGGTGGGGACACAGAGTCAAACCCTATTAGAGATTATCTGGCTGTGACCTTTTTTTTTTTTCTTTATCAGTCCCTTTTTTTTTTCCTTAAAATATCTGGACTTGATTTTTTTATTTAAAGCATTAGTTTTCTCGTTTCTTTTAAGGTGTTAGGAAATGAATAATTTGAACATTGCAATGAAAAAAATTTTTTGCAAGTTAATGATTTCATACTCCTTTTTTAATCTGTAGACTAGCTTCTGCATTATGGAACTCTCAGAGTTTTGTCTGTCATGATGTGGTTCAGAAGTAGCACTCTAGGTATTTCAAGCAGAAAGGGATTGAATATGAGTTAAAGCCTGGGCAACATTACGAGACCGTAACTCTACAAAAAATTTAAAAGATTAGCGGGACATGGTGGCACATGCCTGTAGTCCCAGCTACTCGGGAGGCTGAGGCAGGAGGATAGCTTGATTTCAGGAGTTGAAGGCTGCAGTGAGCTACAATTGTGCCACTGCACTGCAGCCTGGGTGACAAAGTGAGACTGTGTTCCCCCTCCACCTCCCCCACTGCAAAAAAGAGTTTAGTTCCTCGAAATCAACAGAAGACCTCAAAATCAACAGACGACCAGCAAGAAAGGGAGTTCAGGGAGGGGGCTTCCCCTGGATTATGGGTTCTTAGGTCACGCCACCAGAGCTGTAATCCAGAGATCAGAAAGTTGCTGCTGCTGCTTCCGCCACTGCCCCAAGTCCCTCAGAACCACAAAGCTGGTGACTAGACATGCAGAGATGGCTGCCTTTGATACTTTTTGCCAGCTTCCTATCAGGAACTTAGGAAGATGCTTCTACCTCACATCTGCTTTCTAAATCTTGTGCAGGGTCATCTAATGAGATTATCCTAACATACGTCCAGAACCCGAGCTGTAAGTGACTTTGTACAAAACACAGTTTTGTTTCTTCTCGTCCTGCATCACTACTATATGGTGTGTTAACTCTTACAGCTTTGTAGTAATTACTGATATCTGATAGTGGCTCTTCCATATTATTTTTTTTCAGGACTGTCTTAACTATCCTTGGCTTTTTGCTCTTCTATATGTATTTTTTTTTTTTTGAGTCTCACTATTTTGCCCAGGCTGGAATGCAATGGTGTGCTCTAGGCTCACTGCAACCTCTGCCTCCTGGGTTCAAGTGATTTTCCTGTCTCGGCCTCCTGAATAGCCAGGGCTACAGGCACAAACCAATAGACCCACCTAATTTTTCTATTTTTAGTAGATATGGGATTTCACCATGTTGGCCAGGCTAGTCTTGAACTCCTGACCTCAGGCGATCCACATGCCTTGGCCTTCCAAAGTGCTGAGATTATAGGTGTGAGCCACCGCACCTGGCCTATATGTACTTTAGATCAGTTTTTTAAGTTCTGAAAAATCTGGTTGGGGTTTTGATTGAAATTGCTTTCACTTTACAGATTAATTTGGGGAGAATTTCTAACTTTGTGGTATTAAATCTTCTGATGTATTAATATTATATCTCAATTGATCTATTAACTTTTAGTTATTAGTTAAAAAATTCACATACAATAAAATTCACTTTTTGGTGTACAGTTTTGGCAAATAGATTGAGTGATGTAACTACCATTACAATCAAGATATAGTAACAGTTTGTTCCATCATCCCTCAAAACATTTTTTCATTCTTTTCCTTTTTAAATAATCCAATGTCACCCTTCATCCCTTAACATTACTGACCTATTCTCTGTCCCTTTTTTTTTCCTTTTCTAGAAGGTTGTATAAATGGAATCATACAGTATGTAGCTTTTCACTCTGGCTTTTATCTCCTGGCATACATAATGCATTTGATATTCATGCATGTTAATACACGTGGCTAATTTCTTTTTTAAAAAATTTTAAGTAGAGACGGGGGTCTCACTAGGTTGTCCAGACTGCACATTTTAGAATAGCATAGAATTAGTATTCCTGCTTATTTATTTCTGGGTGACAATTTTTTTTAAGTAACAACTTCATGATATTAATACTTACACATGTTTCAATACACAGATTAATATTACTTCATTCAAGACTTATTAAAAGCAGAATATCAGTGATGACATAAACTCAGATTTTATTTCAACCTGCTAAGCTACAGGTTAAACTCTAGAATATTTATTAGCCAATCTGAACTTTGACACTTATATTGAAAGCAAAGTTTTCAAAGTTGTGATTTGTGTTAATCAAGTTTGTAGAAAATCAGCAAGGTTCACCTTAGATTGGGGAAGAAAGCTACAAATATATTGTATACTGACTGCTAATTGCAAATCATTCAGCATCTAGAAAACCTTACATATTGTTTGAGTAATAAATCTTGGTGTGCTGGTTAGTTTTATTGCTCAGATTTGTCTTTTATTAAATTCTTACCGAATATTTTTTTTCCACAGCAGAAAATGAGCTTAAAATATTAGTGTTTTAGTGACATGTGTTTAGTGATAATATATTTCTCATTCTAAAAATTTTGGCTTGTTGTTGCTTATGAATTTTTTTTTTAAAGAGCCAATAGTTGTACTTTGTGTAAAAATCCCATGGGTTTCACGTAGGAATCTAAATATTAGGAAGGGGTTTCATGAGGTATTTGTGTTTCCTGCGATTAAGATAAAGATATGGAGTAGGGGACGTGGAGCCATGAAAAATGGAGGTGGGGCTGGGCACAGTGGCTCACGTTTGTAACCCCAGCACTGTGGGAGGCCGAGGTGGGAGGATTGCTTGAGCCCAGGAGTTTGAGACCAGCCTGGTTAACATGGTGAAATCCATCTCTACTAAAAATACAAAAATTAGCCGGGTGTGGTGGTGGGCACCTGTAATCCCAGCTACTTGGGAGGCTGAGGCAGGAGAATTGCTTGAATCCGGGAGGTGGAGGCTGCAGTGAGCTGAGATCACACCACTGTACTCCAGCCTGGGCAACAGAGCGAGACTCCATCTCAAAGTATAAAAATAGATTGGGCACAGTGGCTCATGCCTGTAATCTCAGCACTTTGGGAGGCCAAAGAGGGTGGATTGCTTGAGCCCAGGAGTTTGAGACCAGCCTAGGCAATGTGGTGAAACCCCATTTCTATTAAAAAATACAAAAATTAGCTGGGTGTGGTGGCATGGTCCCAACTAGTTGGGGAGGCTGAGGTGGGAGGATTGCTTGAGCCCAGGAGGTTGAGGCTGCAGTGAGCTGTGATCACGCTGCTGCACTCCAGCCTTGGCAACAGAGTGAGACCCTATCCAAAAGATATATATATACACACACATACACACACACACACACACGTAGAGGTGGGATGTGGTGTTAAGAATGAGGAAGAGAGAAAAATCATACATATAGACCACAGGACAGAAGAGCAAGGGGGTTAGGAATAGAGAGGCCAGTGGGCAATGGGATGGGGAAGAAAGTTGGTAGCTAGTGGGGTAGGAAACTGTGGGAAAATTTGTGAAATTTGCTTAGTTCTCCAGCTTCACCTTTGTGCCTCATTACCTTCTGCTCCTTCTGAGTTAGGATCATATGAGATGACGGGTGTGAAAGGTCTTGGGGTACCCTGAAGTATGCTATCCATCTAGTTCCCTTTTGTGTATTCTTTATTTCCTCATGTGAAACCCAGCCTCAGAGGAAGGTCTGCTAAGTTCATTTATACCAATATAAATGATGGACAGAACTTGTGCAGCTTCTCCCAGAAATGTTAGCATTTTCACAGGACAGAAGGCCTTAAGGATTAACTGGATATTGTGGAATTCCAGGATTTTTCTACCATTGGCAGAAATATGTTTTTGATTAGGGAACCCTGTTTAACCACCTCCCAGATTACATAAAGTAAACACTATTTTGCTTATTTATGAATGGGGCCTTCACTGGTTTCATTTTCGGCTAGGTCTGTTTTCTTCTCTGCTAATTCATGGTAGTGAAACTTACATCATAGGGTCATTGTGAGGAGTGAATGAGGCAGGCCATGGCTGATAGTAATTCTTCAATAAATGATGGCTGTGATTATTACCACCAAGTCAGCTCAGTTCTGCTGCGTTTATGTCCTGGCTCAGGCAGGGACATCCCCATGCAGGCCTGCATTCCTGGCAGTTTCATTCTCAGCACTGCCCGTCTTCCAACCTGGGGATTCACGAGGGACTGCAGATTGTGGTGGATGGTTGAGCATGTGGTGCAGAGAGAACACAAAACCTACCGAGGGCTTAGAGCGGATGGGCTGGAGGAGACAGTCTGTCTGTTGGGAGGGGAAAGGTACTCTTTTGAGAAGGGGCTGACTCTCTCGGAGGCCTTGTCTCTCTCCCTGGGGCTGTGTTAACTTCTGAAGTGATTTTCATCACAGTTTACAAACCCCAGGGTCTCTGATCCCTGCTTTTCCCTCACCCGGCCATGGAGGTCCCTTTCTGTTCTCTCTTAGGAAAACACAACTGTGTCAAGTGGTGTTTTCAAAATGAACTTTGCTAAAATGTAAAGGGAAACTCAAATGAAATAGAAAAACTGTGAATATCATAGAAATAAATAAATGACCAAAGCACAGGGTTCTGATTAGGAGACTCTCCCTAGAAAGCACATCTCAACTCAGACTAGCCACTTTTCAACCATTCTGTAGCCACATGTGGCAAGTGGCTGTCATATTAGACCTTTAACTGCCCATTCCAGTGTAAGCTCAAGGAGCAGGCCCGTTGAGCCCGGCAGATAGCAGTTCCCTTCAGGACTGATGTAGACTCTTCTCCATTATTGCTAGGGATTGCTGGAGAATGGTGCAAATGTGATTACATGGAATTGTGTAGTTAAATTACTTTTAATTAGAGTGTTATATTTCTAGAATACTTTAATGCTAGTGTATTGCATTTATGTACATTCTCCGTCTGTTTCCATTAGTGTCAAAACATTCTAGAAATGTAAAGTTTAAAAAAATACAGTATTTTCAGAAACTGTTTTTTTTTGGAAATTATTTTTAGGTTCATACTGCAAACAACTTGAACTCTGGTAAAGAGGACCACTCCGAAAGCAGTAATGCAGAGAACAGAAGAACTAGTAATGATGATAAGCGCGAAAGCTGCTCTGAGAAAATAAAATTGGCTGAAGAGGGATCAGATGAAGATCTGGATTTGGTTCAACATCAGATAATCCCTGAGTGTTCAGGTAGGATAATCACTAGGTGATTGTCTAATGATAATTACAAATGTTAATGATAATTACAAATGTTATATTGAAGGTGTTAGTATTACCTGTGTTTTTATCAACTGAGTAGAAATAATAAACCAAAAAAGACATACACTATTTGTGACAAACAAGCAATCACCACTTTTTATTTATAAGAATACTAAGAGCCCTTAAATATACTTATATTAGAAATATAACAAAATATGTCATTTAATAAAATAGTTGTTGTGGTCATTGTACATTAATCAAGTAGGGAGTATTTCTGCATTTTGTGATGCAATTTATTGATTTTTTGATGACTAAAATTGTACAATAAAATATATGCTATAATTTGTAGGGATAGTCCCACCCAATAACATTTGGATTTTAAAAAAATGACATTTTTTATGGTGGTAAATTAATTCTAGTCAGATTGAATTAGAATAGTGTTTCTCAAAAAGTGGTCTGCAGAGCCCTGGGGATATGGTGGGAGATGGTGTCCCTGAGACCCTTGCAGGGGCTCTGCAAGGTGAAAGCTGTTTGCATAGTAATACTGAGATGCTGTTTGCCTTTGTGCTCACCATACTGACATTTGCACTGATGGTATAAAAGGAATGGTGAGCAAAATTGCTGATGCTTTATCATGAATCCGAACAATGGCACCAAAATGTGCTAGTAGTCATTGTATTCTTTGCAACCAGGCACTGACAGGAAAAAGAAATAGCCAGTGTCACCGGCTATGAATCAGTAAAAACTATCAATTTTATGAAATTTTGACCCTTAAATATGCATCTTCTTAACATCCTGTGGGGCAAAATGGGAAGTATACATAAAGCAATTATGCTGTATGCCGAAGTTTGAAGGTTGTGTTGAAGAAAGGTACTTTTGTGATGGTTGGAGTTGAGAGCTGAAGTGGCCACTTTTGTAATGGAACACCATTTTTACTTGAAAGAATGACTGACAATTATCATTCAGATGGGTATTTGATACACTTCTTTTTAAGAAAATAAACATGTTACCTCGAGGATAACTACTGACAGTATTTGTTGCCAATGGTAAAATTTGAGCTTTCGAGTGAAAAATTACAGTTTTGGAAAACTGCATATGTCACTGTGAGGTTGATAGCTTTCCAATACTTAGACTTTTCTTATAAAAATTGGTGGCAATATTAACTGATGCCTTTGTGTAATGAAATGTGTTAGCAGGTTGAAGGTCTGCATAATTCAGTTAACCACTGTTTTCCGAATGATCAATGTAGGGTGAAAGATCCATTCAACATGAAATATAGATCCATGGATTTTAATGGAACAAATACGTAAAGCTCACTAATTTGATTACAGATTTCACTTAACAGTTAACCTGTAAGAAACCACCCGTGTTAAGTTTTGGCGTAGTATCAAAGAAGACTATCCAATTATCTGAATAGGCTATTAAGTTTCTTCTTCCTTTTTTAACGATGTGTCTGTGTGAGGCCAAATTTTCTGCATATACTTTAGCCAAAACAACAGATTACAATAGGATGACTGTCTTCCTATAAGAATATGAGAAATCCAGCTGTCTTCCCTTCATCCAGATATTACAAATTTGAACAATACCACTCTTCTCACTAATTTTTTGAGAATAGTTATTTGTCATAAAATGTGATACTTATGTTAACATAATTAGTAACAGCATGTTTTTTTATTTTTGAAAGTGAATTAATAAGTAAATATTTACAATACTTTTCAGTGTTGATTTCTAATATGTTCATTATCAATAGCTATAACCCACATAAGAAAAGTTACTATGGGTTCTCAATAATTTTTTTTTTTTTTTTGAGACAGAGTCTCACTCTTTCACCCAGGCTAGAGTGCAGTGGTGTGATCTCGGCTCACTGCAAGCTCTGCCTCCTGGGTTCATGCCATTCTCCTGCCTCAGTCTCCCAAGTAGCTGGGACTACAGGTGCCCGCCACCATGCCTGGCTAATTTTTTTGTATTTTTAGTAGAGACGGGGTTTCACTGTGTTAGCCAGGATGGTCTTATCTCCCGACCTCGTGATTTGCCTGCCTTGGCCTCCCAAAGTGCTGGGATTACAGGCATGAGCCACTGTGCCCGGCTGGGTTCTCAATAATTTTTAAGGCTGTAAAGGGGAGCTGAGAAAAAGTTTGAGAGCTGTGATTTAGAGTATGTTTGGGATGAGACCAGCTCTCACTGTTAGGTCAGGTGACTCAGGATTATGGTTTTCAGGAAACAAAGTGAAATGGGAGAGTTCCCTTATCCCCACTGCAGGATGTGTGACAGGGCTGCGGCTCACTTCTTCAGTGCCTCGCTGCTCAAATGCCTAGAGGGGGCAGACAGATGGGCAGGTGCGGAGGCCTTGGGGAGTGCTTTTGGGCTGTGACCCCACAACAGCGTCTAAGGGTGAATGTTTACAACTCCCAAAGCCCAAGTGGGAGTGTTACAGTGTGCTTTTTCAGCTTTGCCGTCTGCCAGCGGCTTGTGTTAATCAGCTCAATTAGACCCTCTGCCTTATCACAAGGGCAGAGGGCTTTCTGTATCCTGGGTTCTTGCTCTGGTATACCGGAAAAATCGAATCACATGTTGGCTTGGAGGATGAGTGCAAGGTTTTGTTGAGTGGTAGAGGTAACTGTCAGTGAGATGGATGGGGAGCTGGAAGGGGGATGGAGTGGGAAGGTGGTCTTCCCCTGGAGTCGGGCTGCCCGGTGGTTGAACTCTCCTCCAACTGCCTCTGGCTGAACTCCCCTTGGCATCTGCATCCTTCTGCAGTCACTGGTTTGCCGGTGTCTGCTGGTATGTTCTTCTATTCCTCAGCCACTTGTGTCGTGTATGCTAAAAGTCTCAGGTTTATAGGGGCACAGGATGGGGGCATGGTGGGCCAGAGTGGTCTTGGAAAATGCAGTATTTGGGCGTGAAAATAGAAGTGCCTGTTCTCATTTAGGTCCATGGGTACAGGCCCAAGGGTAGAGCCCTCACCAGGGACCCTACCTTTTTCTACCCAGCACTTCCCTGTCCCCTTCCCGTATCTAAGATATTATAATTGAGGTTAGCTGTTGACACAGTTTACGTTGAATTTGTTTATATTGTTTTAGTACTGAACGGGTTACTTCAAAATACCTGCTATATAGACTATCTATGTTGACAGAGCCTGAGAATGCTAGGATTGGCAGTTGGGAATGAGAACTAGAAGGTGTTGCTTTTGAAGTACATAAGCAATAAGATTCCAGGAACCTCCTTATTAATAGTATCAGTATTCTTTTTGGATAAGTTGCTTTCCTCTTTCTTTTTTTCCTTTAGAAGGAAATTAGGAAGTTGAGAGCAGTAGCTGGTACCTGTAATCCCAACATTTGGGAGGCCCAGGCAGGAGTATCACTTAAGCCCAGGAGTTTAAAACCAGCCTGGACAGCATAGTGAGACCCCCATCTCTACAAAATTTTTTTTTTTTAAAATTAGCCAAGTATGTTGGCATGTGCCTGTAGTCCTGGCTCTGGCTATTCAGAAGCCGATGTGGGAGGATTGCTTGAGCCCAGGAGTTTGAGGTTGCAGTGAGCTATGATCATGCCACCACACTTCAGCCTGAGTGACAGAATGAGATCCTGTCTCTCAAAAAAAAAAAAAAAAAAAAAAAAGAAGGAGAAGAAGTGATGTTCATTATAGGGAAACATCACTGAACTCTTTGGGTTTTCAAAAGTTGATAAATTTGGCCTTACTTGGCACAATATGCCACTTCTAATGATCTATCCTGGGGTGGCTGAGACTTACTACTTGAGCATTCATGCTCATTCATTGCTGGATTATCAACTTTCATCAGATTTAAACAGAGAGACTATCATCTGTGGCTAAGAGGCTAAGAGCTTTGGCTCTGCAGTCAGACAGATTTGGGTGGAATCTGACTGGCATTTACCTGTTATATGACCTTGGACATACGTGTAACTCAGTTACAAAATAGCTTCAGTTTACTAATTTGTAAAATGAGAACAGTGATTATACCACCTCAGAGGGTTAATATGAGCATTAAATGATGCTTAAAAATAAAGCACTTAAAACTGTGCCTATCAGGTAACTCTATAAATGTTAGTTATTATTATCATTGATCATAAGTTAATGACAGAAGTTCTAAAGTGTCCTTATTTTCAAATAAGTTACTATCAGTTATCTACAATTCAAGAACCTTTTTAGGTACTTCAAGAAATTAGAACGAAGGAAGCAGCATAGAAAAAAGATACAAGCTACATGGAGTACTTGTTTGAGTTTTTCTTCTTTCTATGTGTTGCAACCACTTTGTGTCACTGAAGACATACGGCTTTTTACTGTAGCCATTTGTGTACACGCCTTCTCTTTCAGTTAGACTGAAGCAGCTTTAGGACAGGATTCTTGTCTTATTCTTTATTTCCTGTTTCTTAGTCATGAACATAGAAAGTGTAACAGAATGAAGGAGAAAGAATTTGGGATTTAAAATCAGGAGAATCACTTGTGAGTCCAGTGCTATAATTTGTTATCTATTTGAAAGGACCCAGTTATCTCAACTGTAAAATAGAGGTAACTATTTCATAGGGTTGTTAGATAATTATATAAACAAATACATGTGAAAGCACCTTGTAAATCGAGATACATGGTACCAGTATAGTAGTTATTGCTATCAGCCATAAATATTTGTTGAATGAAAGAACAAATAGTAAGAAGGAAACAAAACTTTACAGTTTTACTATACTTCAGACCTATTTTTACTTTCCACACAATATAGATGAACACAAATTAAAAGAATTAGATTCTCAACTTCAAGATGCTATTCAGAAGATGAAAAAACTTGATAAAATATTGGCAAAGAAACAACGCAGAGAAAAAGAAATTAAGAAGCAAGGTCTAGAAATGAGAATAAAGCTGTGGGAAGAAATTAAGGTAAGAATTATCTAAGCTTATGCTGACATGTAAGAAACAAATTCTCCTGGCTGGGCATGGTGGCTCACGCCTGTGATCTCAGCACTTAGGGAGGCCGAGGCAGGAGGATCGCTTGAAGCTGGGAGTTTGAGACCAGCCTGAACAACATAAAGAGACCCCATGTGTACAAAAAAAATTAAAAAATTAGCCAGGCATGGTAGTGCGTGCTCGTCGCCCTGGCTACTTGGGAGGCTGAGGTAGGAGGGTTGCTTGAGCCCAGAAGTTCAAGGCTGTGCAGTGAGCTATGATCATGTCACTGCACTCCAGCCTGGCTGACAGAGCGAGGCACTAAAAAAAATATATATATAAATATATATTTTATATACATATATAATGTATATATTATATAGATATATAGAAAAAAAGAATTTCCTCTGTAAGTTGAGTAAGAAAATCATGGACCATGGTGTTACTGTGGCCTGCCTTTATTGTTTTATTTTGTGGAGGTGCTGGCAGTGATATGTATATGTGTGTATATGAAGGAGTCATAGTGGTGATATTTTTCTGGAACCTGAGAAGAAAACTTGGTTTGTAGCATTCAGATTTCAAGCACTGCACTGGCGTGTTCATCTCCCCAGGGACAGACCCAGGGTACCACATCTCTTACCAGCAGCAGGCTGGTAAAGTGCTGGGCCCCTCCATCTCTGGAATAGGAAGAGGTGTAATAGGGGCTTTCATCAAGTACGTATGTCTGCTTTCTCTTCAGCAGCCTTATAGTTTGGAGATCAGTAGACACAGTTTAACCCTCTGGTTAGCTTCATTATTTGGGTAAACCTTTGTGACAAACAAGTTTTGGGGAGTTGACTGTTTCCTGTGCTGGTCAAGATCTTTGGGAAGTTGTAAAGTGCTTGAGGTCTAGGACCATACTTCATTTGCTTCTATCTCAACAAATTCCTGGTGCTCCATAACTTTCCTTGGCCTTCTTGGACCTCTTATTCTCTATAATATTGAGGGCTTGAAGTTGACTAGATGTTGGCATTGACTTGGTGTATAGCCACTGACTCATACTTGAATTTTGACCCTCAAAGCAAAGCGCCTTTAAGGTAAGGAACCGTGTGTAATAAGAGATTGGTTGTTTTTGAAAAGCCCTCCTTGAACAGTTGACTGACTTCTGGGAAAGTTTCCTAGACAATAATACGAATTAAAAATGTAGTAATTAAAAATACATTTTTTATGAGGTTCCCAGGAAGTCCATTGGGATTGAAAGAAAGAAACATCCACAATGCAATGCTTTAAACTAAATAAATTGTTTCTGGAAATTTTAGCAGAAAAAGTTAGCCTATCACTTTTTCCTATTGAATCTTAGAGCAAGTTTTTATTTCCTTTGAAGCAAGAATTATAAATGGAAACATAATAAAATATAGTAACAATCTTGAAATGTCTGAAATTTTTTGATTTGATGGTGTATCTTTAGGTTACTCACTAATTATAAAAATATCAAGCAGAAACTTAAGATACTTTAAGCAAGGTAATTATCATATAATGATAGGTGTATACTCTGACTCTATCTGGGAATACCCGTTGACAGAATTTTGTGAGAACAGAGAACATTTACAGATTTCCTCAAGAAAAAAAAAAAAGAAAAAAAGCCTGAGACTTCTCATTTGTATGTATGTGACTGGGAGCTGTGTTGGAATTTAAAAAATAAATGATTATAGTTGCCTTCTTTTCCCATGTTTAAATTTAAATTTTTCTTTCATTAGTCTGCAACATATAGTGAAGCTTGGCAAAGTAAAGAGGAGACGGAAAATACAAAAAAATTTTTCTCTCTGACTGCTGCGTCTGAAGAAACTGTTGGTGAGTAGATGGAGATGTCATTCAGCTTTGTTTTTATCTGAGTCATAGAATGTTTGGATTAAACTAAAATTCCCAATCCAATTTTTCTGTCCTGTTCTTTGTGAGTTTGACTGTTCTTTAGGGAAATAATTGATCACATTAGGTAGGATTATATGAAACTAGTCCAAGCTTAGGTATGTTTCGGTGTCTTTAAGTGTTTGTGTCTGCTTGATAGTAAGGGGGACAGGGCAGGGACAAACTGGGAAACAGAAGTATGTCATTGCCTTTACTTCCTGTCTCTTTTAGGTGTCTCTAGATCCCACTTCCTGCATACATTTCCCTAACTGCTTATGAGCCTGTGGAACGCCTTTTGTTAAAATCTATGACTGATTTGTCCTATTTCCTGGTCTCTCTCACAGTCCTATTTATTTGAGATGAACCAATTCTGCACATTTATTTCTACCTTTCTCGTTTGTTTCTATGTATATTTGTGAATCTTCTTTTTTGAAAACAGAAATATTATGGAGTCATGTAACCTTTAACCCATTTATATGATGGTGAAAATTTTAGGGATTAGAAACATTTTGTATTTTTATATATCCTAGTTGAAACATCAAAAAATACTAGTCTAGCCTATATTAAATTCATCGATCATTTACTTTTTGCATCTTCTGTTTTGTTACAAAAGTAACACATGTGTAATCTACATAAGAAAATATTGGTTAAACAAAAATATTACTATCAGCTAAATTCTCAACTTGTAGAGATAACCACTATTAATATTTTAGTTTACTGTTTATCTTTTGAGATGTGTTTAATGCAAATATCCATATATATATTTTGAGAAGAAAAATAGGATCAAATTGTATATGTATATGGTATTTTGTAACCTTTTCCCAACTAATTTATATTTCTGGAGCACCTTTAGCTGTCAATAATAGATGTGTGTGGTCGTTTGTTTCCAAACGGCTGCCATTAATTCCTTCCCTTTATTTGTGTTCATTCTCCTCCTCATTTAGAGATGGAGTCCATTTCTCCCTCCCATTTCAGTCTTGGCTAGCCTGGAACAACTTTGATTGATACATTACAGCAAAAATGACACTATGCCATTTCCAGGCCTTGTCTTTAAGAAGACAGGCAGTTTCTGCTTCTTGTCGAATGCTCACTCAGAGGAAAGCCAGCCACTATGTAAGAGTTCAGGCTGCCCAAGGCTGCCATGCTATGAGAGGCCCCAGGCAAGCCATATGGAGGGGCTATGCAGAGAGAAGATGACTGTAGCCAGTTCCTGGCTATCATGATTTTGGTAATGTCTCTCTCAAATTCATGTCCACTTGGAACCTCGGAATGTGTCTTTTTTTGGAAATACGGTCTTTGCAGAGACTTAGTTAAGATGAAGTCTTATTGGAGTAGGGTGGGCCTTCAAAAAAGAGGACAGGACACAAAGAGACATAGAGACACAGGGAAGAAGGCTGTGTGAAGATAGAGGGATGTAGCTATAAGCCAAGGAATGCAAGGATTGCTGGAACCCAAAAGAAGATACAAGGAACAATTCAGAAGGAATGCTCTGCTGACACCTTGATTTCAGATATCTAGCTTCTAGAACTGTAGGGAATAAATTTCTGTTGTTTCAGCCACCCAGCCTGTGGTAAATTGTTATAGCAGCCCTAGGAAATGGATACACTGACTATTCAACACTTTCAATGCAGACACAGAATAAAGGAGCAAGCTTGGGCATTGCAGCTCCAGCAAACACAATGCAGAGAATAACCAAGGCTAGATATATGGCCCCCTGACCTACTCCAAACATCTCCAGCCAAAGGGAGCTACCCAGCCATCTGAGGCCCCATTCATAGTGGAGCAGAGATAAATTGTTCCTGCTGTGTCCATCAAATTCCTGACCCACAGAAGCAAGAGCATAATAAAATGTTCACTGTTTTATGCCATTAACTTAAAATTTTTTTTATTGTAAATTGACAATTTATATTTATGGGGTACAAAGTGATATTATGATTTATGAATACAATATAGAATAATTAAATCAAGCTAATTAGCCTATCCATCACCTCAAATACTTATTTTATGGTGAGACCATTTGAAATTTAGTCTCTTAGCAATTTTGAAATGTACAATGCATCATTATTGATGACATTCACCACGCCATGTAATAGATCTCAAAGAAAAACCTTAATCCCCCTGTCTAACTGAGACTTTGTACTCTTTGGCCATTATTTTCTCATTTTCCCATCCTCCAGCTTCTGGTAACCACCATTCTACTCTGCTTCTCTGAGTACAATTGTTTTGGATTCCACATATAAATGGGAACATGTAGTATTTGTCTTTTTGTGTCTGGTTTATTTTGCTTGGCATAATGTCCTCTAATTCTATTCATGTTGTTGCAAATGATAGAATTTCCTTCTTTTGAAAGACTGAAAAGTACTCCAAGGTGTATATATACTACATTTTCTTTATCCATTCATCTGTTGGTGGATACTTAGGTTATTCTGTAACTTGGCTATTGTGAGTAGTGCTGCAATGAGCATGGGAGAGCAGACATCCCTTTGACAAACGAATTCTAAAGCTTTTGGGTAAATGCCCGGAAGTGGGATTTCTGGATCATATGGTAATTCTATTTTTAGTTTTTTGAGGGTCCTCCATACACTTTTCCATAATGGCTGTAGTAATTTACATTCCCACCCGTAGAATGCAAGCGTTTCCTTTAATCCACATCCGCACCAACACTTTATCCTTTGTGTTTTTGGTGATAGCTATTCTGACAGGAGTGAGATGACATTTCATCATGGTTGATTTATATTTCCTGAATGATTAGTGAGGTTGAGCGTTTTCTGTGTATTTGTTGTATGCCATTAAGTTTTGTTTTTTACTTTTTATTTTGAAATAATTTTAAATTTATGGGAAATTTGCATAAGTAGTACAGAATTCCATATACCCTTCCCCCTAGCTTCTCCTAATCTTATGTAACCATAGTGATCGAAACTCAGAAATCAACATTGGTATAATACCATTAATTAAAGTATAGACTTTCTTAAAAATTTACCAGGTTTCCCACTAGTGTCCTTTTTACTTGCTAGTATCCAATCCAAGATCCCATGTTACATTTTGTTGTCATGTCTCCTTAATCTCCTCCACTCTGTGATAGTTCCTCAGTCTTTCCTTGTCTGTCGTGATGTTGACCCTTTTGGAGAGTATTGGTCAGCTGTTTTGTGAAATATCCTTCCGTTTTGGTTTATGTGATGTTTTCTCATGATTAGATGAAAGTTACGAATTTTGGCAAGCATGCCCTGGAAGTTATGTGCCCTTCTCAGTCGATCACACTTGGTATACCTGATGCTGTTATATATCGCTATTGGTAATGTTTCACCTTGATCGCTTTGTTAAGATGGTGTCTGCTGGTTTTCTCCACTGTAAAATTACTATTTTTTTATTTTACAATTAATACATATCTTGGTGGAGATACTTTAAGACTATGCAAATATCCTGTTTCTTCTCCAGCTTTCACCTACTAATTTCAGCATCAATAAGTAGATCTTGCCTGAAATAATTATTACCGTATGCCACTAGATTTGGGGTGATTTTTTAATGCAACAGTAGATAACTGGAACAATGTGCGTCAGCATTACTTTTAATGATTATACATTAATTCATTAGATGGATGTGCCATTATTTGTTTAACTAATACCCTTCTATTGAACATTTAGATTATTCCTTTAGGTTTTCAATTTTTAAAATTACACATAATGTTGCAATGACATTGTTAGTCAATTACTGCAATGATTACCTTCTGTGGTAGGCTGAAAAAAATCCACCTCAGTCCCCCAAGAGGATATCTATGTCCAATCTCTAGAGCCTGTGAAGGTTACCTTATTTGGAAAAAGGGTCTTTGCAGATGTGAATAAGTCCTGGAATATTGAGATGGGCCCTAAATTCCATCATAGGTAGGCTTATCAGAAAGAGATGGAGGGAGAAGAGGTAGATAAGGAAGAGGAAAAGGTGCTGCGGAGACAGAGGCAGAGATTGGAGCGATGCAGCCTCAAGCCTGCTGGCAACTACCAGAAGCCAGAAGAGGGAGGAACAGAATCTCCTCTAGAACCTCTGGAGGGAATGTGGCACTGTTGACACCTTGATTCTGGATTTCTGGCCTCCAGAACTGTGAGAGAATAAACTTCTGTTGTTTGAAGCCACCAAGTTTGTGGTAATTAGTTAGAGCAGCTATAGAAAATGGGTATACTTTGGAATACATTCCTATAAGAGAAATACTTAGTCCGGGGTTGAACTTTCACAAGATTTTTGTTCACATTGACTTATTGAAATCAAGTTAGATTCTTACCACATTGTATCTGAATATTGTTTTTCTATGCCAACAACAATGGATTTTGTAGTTATTTTTAAGCTTTGTTTATTTAAAGTGGAATCACAATAATTTGTATTTCTCTGATTATCAGGAAGGTTATAGATTTCTTTTGTTTAGCCAAGTTGTGAGTTACCTAGTCATGTCTTGGGCTCTTTTATAAAGTGAGGCATTCTTTATTGATTTGAAAGACATTTTTAAATATTAAGGATATTAATTCTTTGTCACAAATACCAAAATATTTTTCTTTTTTTAAATTTTAATTTAATTTTTAAAATTTCTTGCTCTAGTCAGTCATTTCTTTTATGTTATCATTCATTGGTACTCTGCTTTTAAAGGCCTTTTATGTCTCAAGATTATATAAAAATATATATTTTCCTTTCATCAGTTATAATTTAATGAAAAAATTTATATATTAACCCACATGAAATTTATTTTGGTATTAGATATGAGGTAGAGAGTTGATTTAGTTTTTTCCCCTAATTTGCTAACCAGCTATTCCAAGACCCGTTATTAGATAATGCATCATTTCCCCACTTATTTGAAGTGCTAACTTTATCATGTACGAACTGGGTTTGTTTCAAGGTTTTCTGTTTTATTCCATTAAAATTTCTGTCTGTGCTGATGTTAATACCACTCTATTTTGATTATTGTGTCTTTGTAATACATTTTATTAGGGCAGTATTTTGGAATAACATGTTTTTCTCAAATATGCTTTTTTTCTGAGTTTAGCAATGACTACATTATTTTTTAAAAAAGATAGGGCAAGAGCACCTCTAAAGCTATAGCTTATGAACTGCTTTTTAATTTATTTAAATGTCTAAAGACCAGTATATGAACGTAGCCTATTTGAAAAAGTACAACTTACTAATATATTTCCTTCAATGTTTATCAGTAATTCTACACCTTCCTAGAAATGAGACTACACCCCTTATTCCCAAAAGCAAAAACAAAAACAAAAACATGGACAGTGTCAGGAATGAGATTCTAGATGTCATAGTATCTCAGCATCTATAATTTGGAAACCAGGAGTCAAATACTGATTTATCTAGTGGATAGGGCTTTTCTGAAAGATCACACCTGCTTGTGGTTGACTCTGGAGCAAGCAATGTAAGACAGGCCGCTCTGTAAGTGGATCTGTGGTGGCCTTTTAACATTAACCTTTTCGGTCACAGAGTTCACTACCCAGTAAACTTTTGGTCCTGGAAGGCAAGACATTTGTTTTCAGTTGCCCTTTTTTCAAAACCAAATCAAAACTATACAATATGGTTAATTTTTAAAGCTCCTGGCATGTATATTTGGCTTAAATCTATGTTCACGTTGTATTTCTGGAGTTACGTGACTGCTGCAGGCCCTTTAGACACTTGCCATAATGTTAGATTAGTCCTGATGTTCTAACATGGAAATTAAGTGGACTTAATGATATGAAAGCTGGAGCTGCAAGGGGCTCGAAAACTATGTTAGGAGAATCATTGTTTTAAACATGATGACATTATTAAAGCTTCAGATTTTAGATTCTGACTTCTTAGTTATTATGTATTGGCAGTGTGTACAAAGCAGGTAAGATGCAAAAGTAGGGTCAATGTTAAAGGAAAAGGGAATACAAGATACTGTTAGGTGAACCGGATGTCTGTTTCCCTTCACGCTTGCTACTGACTGCCTTAATTAGTTGACACTTGACCGGTTCACCAAAATAAAGAGGTAACATTATTGTATTACTGGCTTCTTCAGATTTAATTAGAATCTCTTTTTGATGATTGTTCTTTTACAGAAAAGCCAAATTCCTTAATGAAATTTCCTGCTTGCTGTTTACTTCATAGACATATGTTTTGGAGTCACTTATTGCCACACATATCTGTTTTTTTTAAAATCTTAAAAAAGTAGTTAGCATTTTACTTTAGGCTGCGTTATTAACCTAATTACATTAAATTTTTTTGGATTACATAACTATTACCTTATTCTAACAGAGGAAACTTTTGGAATAATCAGCTTAAATTTGTTGTTATTAGCAGAATATTTTCACTACAAGTATGAAAGAAATAATTAGAAACACAAGAGTCCAGTTTGACCTCATGCAGTGGATTTTTTGAAAGTCTCATATTCCTGCTATTTCAACATAGGCACTATCATAAGGTGGTATGAAACTACTTACATCTGTTTTACACTGAGATGAATTTCCCATTACTCATTGGATCTCAGCTACTGTTTTAATGAGAAATGTATAAAAATTTAAAAATACTTTTAATCAATCATATATAGTCACAAATTTCTAAATAAACTATTTTTAGAAGTGTTATTAGGAAAACAGGAAAATTTTACCTTTTTTCCCTCTATGATAATTTTTTACCAGCACAGTTTAAGGCACTTGTAAATTGCCAGTAGGTGGCAGCATCTAGTTACAGTAAGTACTTTAAAAAGCCTTAAAACACTTTAAAAAATTTTGAAGCTCCTGGATTATATTTTTGGCTTAAACCTGTAGAGCTCACATTGTATTTCTAGAGTCATGTGACTGCTGTAGGCCCTGTAGACAATTCCTGTAATGTTAGATTAGTCCTGATATTCTAACATGGAAATTAAGTGGACTTAATGATATGAAAGCTGGAGCTGCAAGGGACTTGAAAGCTATGTTCAGAGAGAATCATTTTAAGCATGACCACATTATTAAAGCCAGACCTATTTCAGTGTATCTATCAACATACCCAAACATACTTTCTTTCTTTTCATTTTTTCTCTTTAAACAAAGGGAGAAATTCTTAGGATGGGTATTTTTCTTTTCTAGTCAGTTTTTCTTATCCTCTTATTTAAGAGTTAGTTTCAGGTTGGGTGTGGTGGTTCATGCGTGTAATCCTAGTGCTTTCAGAAGTGGAGTCAGGAGGATTGCCTGAAGCCAGGAGTTTGAGACCAGCCTGGGCAACATAGCGAGACCTTGTCTGTACAAAATATTTAGAAATTAGCCAAGCATCAGGAGGCTGAGGTGGGAGGATTGCTTGAGCCCAGGAGTTTGAGACTGCAGTCATGTCATTGCTCTGCAGCATTTGTGACTGTGTGAAACCCTATCTCCACCAAACAAACAAACAAACAAACAAATAATTAACTTTAAGGACTTTGGGCTGATGGCTGAATGACAATTTCCAACCTGTTTTCAGCTTCCAAAACACAAAAACCATCCCAGTTCGCTTGTAACATCACAAATAAGCAACAGCAAATAAATGAAAAAAATAACTGTGTTTGGATAGTGCATTTACTTTTATTTATAGGTACTAAACACAAAAGAGGCCTTGACTCCAAGAGAAAGTTGAAAACAGCATTAAATTAATTTATATCACATTTGAACCTTATAATCGAGACATATTAACCTCAACTTTACTGCGATTTTGAAGTAAACAATATTGTACTTGCTAGAGATCTCTGAAATATTTTAAAAGTCTGTCCCATCCCATTACTGAGGGGTCACTTTTGGGTTTTCTTAGAGGCATGTTGCAAAAATCAAAACTCTTTACATTGCCAGGAGTTTTCCCGTAGTTTCTATCGTTTATCTAATGAATACAGGTAGAATTCAATATTCTTTGAGACAAATACATCTAGTGACAGGGTTGCTTATTGTCTGCTTTTGATAGAGGTTTTTCTTTTTGTCTTTGTCACATTTCTCTCTCGTGTTTCTAGCTCCAAATATATACATGCATATAAACACAAAACATCAACATCATAACCAATTAGGCTTTTTAAAATTTGAGAATACTTCTTTCTAGGTGCCTTTTCTGTGAGATTCATATATGTGGTGCTTCTGCTTTTGGATGCTTGGTTAAATACTCAAAGAAAATTTGGTACTCTCTTTCTACTCTGATATGCAGGGGATAGAGGGAGGAAATCACATAACTGTGCTGACTGACACAGGTAAGGATTTTGGTTTTTAGTTTTGTTGGAGTCTCAGCATTGCTTAGCAATCTCTTCTGCATTCTCCGAAATGGTGATTCCAAACTGTTACTAACTGCTTCGTCTCCCATCTTCTGCGAGACCTTCCTTCACTGTGTTCTTTGGTCTTCCTTTCCAGAGCAAATGAATCTACAGGGTAGGAATTCCTTCAGATTCTTTCCTTCTGTTTCTAAGCTTCATCCTGACTATGCTCATCCATCCCCTGCCTCTTCCCTCTAAGTTTAGATGAAGGGAAGGTACTCTTATCCTCTGAGGCCAAAATCAGTAACATCCCATCCCTTTCACTGGCTGTTGGTTTGTCAGCCATTCCATTTTTCATCTGGAGCTTCTTTAGAGTAAGGTTTTAAAAAAATGAGGAAAAAGGCTTCAATCTCTCTGGCTCTTTTCCTTCTACTTACCATGTTTAACTCTTCTAGTCCTAAAACAGAATTGAAAAGCCATTGAACCAGTGAATAATCAGCAAAACATACAAGTAAGCCTTTTTCCTCATTTTTTTTTAAAACCTTACTCTAAAACAGACACCACTCAGTTTCCCTCTTCTCCTTAAAGGTCAGACTTGTTGAGAGAATAGTCCACATCTCTTGGTGCTACCTGGTCAACTTCCATTTACTTCTTAACTTTTCCATGTCTGTATTTTCTACTGTCACACTGTGGAAGCTGCTTCATCAGTGGTCATTAAATTCGAAATCTAATGGCATACCTCCAGTTTTGATTGTACTTGACATCTCTGTAGAATCTGACACAATGACCTCTTATAGCATGGTACATTTTTTACTGGATTAATTATTCCCTGCTGGTTTTATTCTTTTTCTTTCCTTCTTCCTCCCTATTGTTGAAACCTATTCCTTCTTTTATATGTTTTTTTCTGCTTTGGTTAATGGTTTCGTCACCCACCTGGTCTTTTAAACTGGAAACTCAAGAGCCAGCCTGAGTTCCTCCCTCATTGTTCCTTTACACTTCTTCCTTGAGTTCCCCAAATGAGTATTTTTTCTGCCCTATCTGTATCTGACCTGTTTTTTTTTTTTTGAGATGGAGTTTCGCTCTTGTTGCCCAGGCTGGCGTGCAATGGCACGATCTCGGCTCACCGCAACCTCTGCCTCCCAGGTTCAAGCGATTCTCCTGCCTCAGCCTCCCGAGTAGCTGGGATTACAGGCACGCATCACCATGCCTGGCTAATTTGTGTTTTTAGTAGTAGAGATGGGATTTCTCCATGTTGGTCAGGCTGGTCTTGAACTCCCGACCTCAGGTGATCCACCTGCCTCAGCCTCCCAAAGTGCTGGGATTACAGGCGTGAGCCACCACGCCTGGCCCTGTTTTTTTTTTTAAACCCCCATTATTAAATGGTTTGATCTCAGCATTTCTCTATCAGACTATTCAAACAGCATTCAGTCTTGCCTGCATGGTGTCATTATTTTCCTGCAAGATCATTGTACTGGTTATCTTGTGCTGTGGAACAAATTACCCCTAAAACATGGCAACCTAAGCCAACAAACATTTATAATCTCACAGTTTCTGTGGGCCAGGAATCTGGGAGCACCTTAGCTGGGTGGTTCTGACTCAGCATCCCTCGTGTCAAATGGTTGCCGGGGCTACAGCCATTTGAAAGCTTTACTGGAGTTGGAGAATTGGCTTCCAAGCTCACTCACATGGTTGTTTGCAGACCTCAGTTTCTTGCTACCTGTGGGCTGGAGACCTTAGTTTCTTACTACACAAACCCTTCCATAGGATGCGTGCGTGTCCTCACAACATGGTAGCTGACTTATAGAGCATGTAGTAAGTGCTCAACAAATTGAGTTATTATTAGTATTCCTGTGATTACTAGACATTACTGCATCAACAGGAACACAGTATGTGTCTCTTATATTATCGTTTATATGTCAAGGAATTTCTGCAGGTTTCATACATCTATTAGCTATGCATAGGTCTTATATGTCTTTTTATTATTACCCTGATTGGTGTTTAGCCCATCATGTTTATAAAGGGTTATTAATGACATAGTGACTTTTTACACATTTAGAATTTGTTTTCTTTTTGTACATTTAACTAAATTATATTATTAATTCTAATTATTTTTACTTGTTTATCTTGTTTTAGTTTGTGAACATATCATCAGGAAATAATGTTAATTTTTGTGTCCTTTTTAACAGTGATTCCTATGCTGAGAACTATAAGAACTAAGTGTTGAAATTTATTGAATGCATTTCAATATATATTTAAATTATAAATTTTTATTTCATGACCAACATATTTAATGTTTTAAAATTAATAGCTTTAAATACTAAATGAGTCTTTTATTCCTGCACCAACCCTTCTTAGTTATGGAAGATTATTTAATTTAGTACCAGATTTAAATAGATGAATTTATTCAGATTTTTTGCATCTATATTTATAAGCAAGGTTAGTTGTATTTGCGTGAGCACACACAGGTGTGTGAAATGTTTGTTATGGTATAGGGGGTGTAGTTGGGGGTGGAGAGTAGATGTATGTATGTTTGCTTTGTCAGGCTGTGTGAACTTCATAAAATGAATGGGGGTGGCTGCTCACTTATTTCTATGATTTGAAACAGTTTATATAACACAAGGATTATCTGTTCCCTTAAAATTTGAAAGATTTCACTGGAAAAACCATCTGGTTCAGATAATTTCTTGGAGGCAATTCTCTGACTCTTCTCAGCTGCCTTCATATTTACTATTCTATTTCAGGTTACTAGCTATTCTGGAGTCAATTTTGGCAATGCATCCATGTCACTAAGATTTTAAAGTATCCACTTCACGAAGATTTAAAAATTTACTAATATACAATCTCAGATAGTATTTTACATAACTCATTTTCATATTGTTTGTACCTTCTTTTTATCTCTAATTTTGCTCATGTTTTCCTCAATCTTTTTAATCTGAAAGTTTTTTCTAAACTTTTTATTTGGGCACAGTTTTACATTCACAGAAAAATTATGAATATGGTGCAGAGATTTCCCCTATACCCACCCCCAGTTTCCCTTATTGTGAACATCTTGCATTTGTATGGTTCATTTGTTTCAATTAGTGAACCAATTTTGGTACATTCACATTTCCTTAACTTTTACTTAATGTCCATTTTTTGTTCCAGAATCCCATCCAGGATGCCACATTCCATTTAGCCCTCATGCCTCCTCAATCTACTGTTGGCTGTGACATTTTCTCAGACTTTTCTTATTTTTGATGACCTTGACAGTTTTGAGTAGTACTAGTCAGGTATTTTGTAGAATGTCCAGCAGTTGGAATTTACTTCATGCTTTCCTCATGATTAGACTTGAGAGGATGTGTTTTGGGGAGGAAAACCATGGAGTTAACAGAGTCATTTTCATTACATCATTTTATTAACATAACATTGCTATTCATGTTACCTCTGATCACCTGGCTGAGGAAATATTTGTAAGATTTTTCCACTGTAAAGTTACCGTATTTCCCCCTCCTTTTCCACACTGTACTCTTTGGAAAGAAATTGCTGTTTGCAGCCCCTGCTTAAGGAGTGGTGCTGGGAAAACTGGCTAGCCATAGGAAGAGGGATAAAACTGGACCTCTACCTCTTACCATGTACAGAAATCAACTGAAGATGGATTAAAGATTTAAATCTAAGATTACAAACTATAAAAATCCTAGAAGAAAACCTAGGAAATACTCTTCTGGATATTGGCCTAGGCAAAGATTTTATGACTGCATTCTCAAAAGCAGTTGCAACAAAAACAAAAATTGACGATTGGAACCTAATTAAACTAACTTCTGTGCAGCAAAAGAAAATATCGATACAATAAACAGACAACCTATAAAATGGGAGAAGGTATTTGCAAACTGTGCCTCCAACCAAGGACTGTTATGCAAAATCTATAAGGAACTGAACAAACAAAAACCAAATAACCCCCTTAAAAAGTGGGCAAAGGACACAGAGAGACACTTCTCAAAAGAATACAAGTGTATGAAAAAAGGCTTAACATCACTAATCATCAGAGAATTGCAAAGCGAAACCACAATGAGATACCATCTCACAGAAGTCAGAATGACTATTATTAAAAAGTCAAAAAATAACAGGCATTGGTGAGGCTGCAGAGTAAAGGAAATGTTTATACACACTGGTGGAAATGTAAATTAGTTCAGCCATTGTGGAAAGCAGTTTGGAGATTTCTCCAATAACTAAAAATATAACTACCATTCAACCCAGCAATCCCATTCCTGGGTATATACCCAAAGGGAAATAAATTGTTCTACCAAAAAGACACCTGCACACATATGTTCATCACAGCACTATTCATAATAGCAAAGACGTGGAACCAACCTAGATGCCCATCAGTGGTGGATTTGATAAAGAAAATGTGGTTTATATATACCATGGAATACTATGCAGCCATAAAAAAGAACAAAATCATATCATTTGTGGCAACATGGATGCAGCTGGAGGCCATTATCCTAAGTGAATTAACACAGAAATAAAACTAAACATTGCATGTTCTCACTTACAAGTGGGAGCTAAACCCTGGGTACACATGGACGTAAACATGGGAACAATAGATGCCAGGGACTCCATAAGGAGGGAGGGAAAGATGGTGCAAGGGTTGAAAAACTTTCTATTGAGTACTATGTTTACTATCTGGGTGATGGGATCAATAAAAACCCAAACCTCAGTGTCATGCAGTATACCCTTGTAACAAGCCTGTAGTGTACCCCCCAAATCTAAAATAAAAATAAAAATAAAAAAATGATGAAAGCATCATTGCTATGAATTTGTTTCTGAACATAGCTTTATCTCTATAGTATACTCCTGTATGTGGTGTCATCATTTTCATTATTTTCCACAAGATGTTACTGTTTTTATTTCCTCATTGATCTAATAGTTACTTAGAAAATGATGATGACTTTCTTTTCTTCTCCAGAATTTTGCATAAGTCCTATATTTTAAAAATGAATATAGAGTCTCATAATATTGTCATGGTTTTGATATTTTTAAAAATAAATTTTATTGTGTATATTTAAGGTATACAACATGTTACGAGATACATATATGTATATCTGTAAATATATATGGTAAAATGGTTACTATAGTGAAACAACATATCAGTCACCTCACATAGTTACCCATTTCCTTTCCTCAACCCCCCATCATGGGAAGAGCAGCTGTAATCTACTCATTTAGCAAAAATCCGGAATGTAATGCACTATTGTCAATTACAGTCCTTGAGCTGTACATTAGAGCTTTAGACTTGTGAGTCCTACATATCTGCTACTTTTGATCCTTTGACCTACATTTTCCCATTTCCTCCCAGTGTTCCCTCCCCAGGTAATCATTGCTTTATTCCCTTTCTCTGTATATTTGACTTTTTCCTTTTTTTTGAGTTCCACATAGAAGTGAGATCATGCAGTATTTTTTTTTCTGTGTCTGCCTTATTTCACGTAGTATTATGTCCTCCAGGTCTACCCATGTTGTGGCAAATGGCAGGTTCTCCTTTTTTAAGGCTAAGTAATATTCCTTTGTGTGTGTGTGTGTGTGTGTGTGTGTGTGTGTATGTGTGTGTGTATGTATTACAGTTGCTTTATCCATTCATCTGCCAATGGCCACCTGGTTTGTTTCCATATCTTGGCTATTGTGAATGATGGTGCAATAAACATGGGTGTGCAGATGTGTTTATGAGGTGGTGATTTCATTTTCTTTGGGTATATATCCAGAAGAGGAATTGCTGGGTTGTATGATAATTCTTTCTATTTTTAATTTCTTTAGAAATCTTCATACTGTTTTCCATAATGGCTCCACCAATCTATATTCCCTCAAACAGTATACAAGAGTTCCCTCTTCTCCACACCCTCACTAATAATTTGTTATCTCCTGTCTTTTTGATAATAGCTTTCCTAACAAGGTGTTATCTCATAGTAGTGTTGATTTACATTTCCCTGATGATTAGTGATGTTGAGCACCTTTTCATATTGTTGGTCATTTTTATGTTTTCTTTGAAATAAGTATCTATTCACTTTGCCCATTTTTAATCAGGCTATGTTTTCTTGCTATTGAGTTGTATGAGTTCTTTATAAATTTTGAATATTAACACCTTATCAGATATGTGATTTGCAAATGTTTTTCCCAATCTGTAGGTTTTTTTTTTCTTTTATTGATTGTTTCCTTTGCTATGCAGAACTTTCTTGGTTTGATGTAGTCCCATTTATTTATTTTTGCTTTTTTATTCTGAACTTTTGGTGTGATACCCAAGAATCATTGCCCAGGGTGATATTAAGGCACTTTCCTTCTATGATTTCTTCTAGGAGTTTTATAGTTTCAGACTTTATGCTTAGGTCTTTTATTCATTTTGAGTTGATTTTTGTGTATGGTGTAAGATAAGGGTCCAATTTCATTGTTTTGGATGTGGAATTCCAGTTTTCCTAACACCCATTTATTGAAGAGACTACCTTTTCCCCATTGCGTCTTCTTGGGCCCTTGTTAAAACTTAATGACTGTATGTGTTTGGATTTATTTCTGGGATTCGTATTCTGTTCTGCTGGTCTATGTGTCTGTTTTTATGCCAGTATTATACTGTTTTGATTACATTGCTAATACTAATTTGATTACCTCTCTGTGTGATGCCTTCAACTTTAGTTTTTCTTTTTCAGAATTGCTTTGGCCATGTGGGGTCTTTTGTGGTTCCATATGAAGTTTAGGATTTCTATCTCTGTGAAAAATATTGTTGAGATTTTGATGGGGGTTGCTTTGGGTAGTGTGGACTTTATCACAATGTTAAATTTTTTGATCCATTAGCATGGAATATCCTTCCATTTATTTGTGTCCTCTTGAATCTCTTTCACCAATGTTTTATAGTTTTTAGTGTCCAGGTCTTTTACCTCCTTGGTTTAATTTATTCCTAAGTACTTCATTTAATTTTTTTGATGCTATCATAAATGAGATTGTTTTCTTGACTTTTTTAGGCTAGGTCGTTTGTGTATAGAAATGCCATGGATTTTTATATGTTGATTTTGTACTCTACAACTTTTCTGAATTTATTTATTACTTCTAATAGGTTTTTTTTGGTGGAATCTTTGAGGTTTTCTACATACAAAATCATGTCATATGCAAGTAGAGATAATTTTACTTCTTCCTTTCTGATTTGGATGCTTATTATTTCTTTTTCTTGTCAGATTGCTCTTGCTGGTGCTTCCAGTACTATGCTGAATAGAAGTGGTGAGAGTGGGCATCCCTACCTTATACTAGATCTTAGAGGAAAAGCTTTCCGTTCTTCCCCATTGATTATGATGTTAACGTGAACTTTTTATAAATGGCCTTTATTATGTTGAGGAAATTTTCTTCTATACCTAAAATCTTGAGAGTTTTTATCAAGAAACTATGCTGAACTTTGTCAAATGCTTTTTCTGCATCAATTGAAATGATCATGTGGTTTTTGTCTTTCAGTCTGTTAATGTTATTTATGTATCACATTGATTGATTTACATATGTTAAACCACCCTTACCTGCCAGGAATAAATCCCACTTGATCATGGTGTGTAGTCTTTTTGATATATTGTGGAATTTGGTTTGGTAATATTTTATTGAGGATTTTTACATCAATGTTCATCAGAGATTCCTGGCCTGTAATTTTCTTTTTTGTGTAGAGTCTTCATGTGGCTCAGGTATCAAGGTGATACTGGCCTCATAAAATATGTTAGAAAGTATCCCCTCTAGCCGTTTTTTTTTTTTTTTTTGGAAGATTTTAAGAAGTATTGGTGTTAATTCTTCTTTGAGAGTTTGGTGGAATTCAGCCATGAAACCATCTGGTCCTGGGGTTTTCTTTGCGGGGAGGTTTTTAATTACTACTTCAATCTCTGTGTTTATTGTAGATCTGTTCAGGCTTTTTGTTTCTTCCTGATTCAATATTGGTAGTTTATATTTTTCTAGGGATTTATCCATTTTCTCTAGGTTATCAAATTTGTTGACACATAATTATTCGTAATAGTCCCTTTTGATACTTTTTATTTCTTAGATGTCTGTTGTAATTTTTTTGTTTTCATTTCTGATTTTAGATATTTGAGTCTTCTGTTTTTTCTCAGTCTAACTTTTGTTGATTTTGTTTGATTTTTCAAAAAAACAACTCTTAGCTTTATTGATTTCCCCTTCCTGGTGGCTTTTCTATCCTCTATTTGATTTATTTCTGTTCTGATCTTTATTATTTTCTTCCTTCTGCTAACTTTGGGTTTAGTTTGTTGTTTTTCCAGTTCCTTGAAGCATAATGTCAGGCTACTTATTTGAGATCTTTCTTCTTTTATAATGTAGGCATTTATTGCTATAAACTTCCCTCTTAGAACTGTTTTTGGATATTTTGAATTTGTTGAAATCTTTATAGTGTAGTAGAGAGGTTCTCATTTTAGGAGACATTTGGATGTGTGCATTTTTGGCTGTTGTAAGGATGTGCTGCAGGGGAGAATGAGGGAACTACTGGAATTTATGCCACTATGCCAGGGGCCAAGTTTGCTAAAGGTCAGGACTTGCATAAGGGAACTCCACACAAAGAATTGTTTTGCCTGTAATATGATTAATTCCGCCAGTGAAAATTCACCTAATATATGATTAACTTTTATAAGTGTTTCATGGGCACTTAAAAAGAAGGACTATTTCTCTCTGTGTAGAACAAATTTTGAAATATGCAAAATGTCCATATTACTTGTCTACTTGATTTGCATTCATCTTGGAGAGTTCTGTTAAGGTCTTTCAATATACTTGTGCTTTTATTAGTTTCTGAAAACTGATTGGACTCCTTCAATATAGTAGAAAATGCGTATTATTTGTGAAACTAAAAAAGACGACCTTGAAGAAAGAATATACTAACATGAAATGACAAGAGGATGATTTAAAAAAGAAGCTAAGATGAGAAAAGATTACAAGGAAAAATAGGAAAAATGTATCTATCAGAGTAACGAGCACAATTAAGACTGCAGGAGAATCAAGGCAGTGAAGGATGCTCCACAGCATGAAGGGATGAGTAGTTGAGGAAATGATGAGGTAAATGATAAGTGTGTAGATAGGGAATAGGAATTCCAACTAAAAATTATAGAAATTTCTGAGAAAGTAAACCAGTATAACTGTTACAGAAACAATGATCAAAGGAAACTTGTGATTTAAAAAATATTATATATGCGCTATTAATGATAAAAGGCCAATACCCATATATACATAAGTAAGAATTCTGAACCGTAGGAAGGCCCTAAGAAATCTTACAAGCATCCAGGCCCAAATTAGAATAATCTTATTTTACCTATAAAAATGGAAGCTGAATTCAGATTTCTTTCTTGCAATAAAGGAAAAATATAGTAACTAGGGATTACATATTGCTTCTGTTACTGTGGCATGAAGACAGCAGAAAGACATTCTTAGATATGGTAGAGTGGATAATTCACTGCTAATATTGTCTTTGGAATAAATGTACTTGAAAACATACTCTAGGCAACCAGCAAATGAGTCACAATGTACAATCCAGGATTAGAGAAGTTGCTATATAAAGGAATTATCTGTGAGCATTATAACCAGTCAAATACAGAGGTAAACAGAAAGAAATGTATGTTTATAAATCCAAGAATTACTCTACACTAGAAGATAAGAATAACAACTGGTAGGCCTAAAAGTTCAGATTATATTAACAGAGGCTGAAAGGTGGGAGGAAAAGGTGAGGGTAAGTAAAACAATTCTGAATTCCCTGTGTTACTTTAGAGGAGGGGCAGAAAACCATTTTTTTGTTCTTGACTTCCTTAATATAGAAAAAATATGTTTATATAACTTAGACTTCAAATTAAAGTGCAAACTTTTCAAATTGTTGTATAGTTAGGATTATGGTTTATAAAGGAGAAAGGAAAAATAAAAGACAAGAAAATGAGCATTAAAAGAAAGGAAGGGCCGGGCGCGGTGGCTCAAGCCTGTAATCCCAGCACTTTGGGAGGCTGAGACGGGCGGATCACGAGGTCAGGAGATCAAGACCATCCTGGCTAACACTGTGAAACCCCATCTCTACTAAAAATACAAAAAACTAGCCGGGCGAGGTGGCGGGCGCCTGTGGTCCCAGCTACTCAGGAGGCTCAGGCAGGAGAATGGCGTGAACCCGGGAGGCGGAGCTTGCAGCGAGCTGAGATCCGGCCACTGCACTCCAGTCCGGGCGACAGAGCGAGACTCCGCCTCAAAAAAAAAAGAAAGGAAGAAAGGGAGGGAGGGAGGGAGGAAAGAGGAAGGAAGAAAGCAAGAATGGGATGGAAGGAGGGAAGGAGGGAAGCCCAAACAGGAAAACCATTAGGATCTAACAGGAAAATCACTAATATGTCTAGTGATGTACATGTTAGATGAGGCAATGAGTGTACTCTTTTAAACTAGCCTATTAAAAGATATACTCTCACATTGGTTTTCTTACAATCCCTCATTTCACTCAGTTCCCCCCTCCTTCCCCCTTTATTTTTGTAATCCCATCTTCTTGCCTTTTTACATTCATCAGTTCTTTCCTGTGACTTACTCCTCTAATTTCACAAATGTCATGTATTTTGATATATTGAGGATGCCAAAATGTTTTTAGAAATTGTATGATTTATGTAAGTATTTTCAAAATGTCTGCTGTCCCATTGATTACCAGGCTGCTGTTTCATTTGTTTTTCATGTTTTTCCTTCCGTGTCTTCTCATCCTCCAGTGAGGTAAAATCCATCCACACCTGCCATTTGCCAACAGAGCAGAAAGGCGCATCTGCCTTGAGTCTGCTCATGGTCCATCTGGATGCTAGTAAAATTGTGATTTTAAATCTCTGGTTGCAGCTTAGGTTGTTGTGCTCAGCTGCCATTTCAGTTTTGAGTGTCTAGCTGACACTCACTACTGAGGCTCTGCTGTGCTGGTTCGGATTTGATACCTATAACTGATGTAGTTCTGGGGACAAGCCTTTCAGGGCTCTTAGCATCACATCTCTGTCTCCACTGTGAGGATTTGCTTGCAGGAGTACATCTTTATTGCTCATTTCTGCCTCCTTTCTGTGCAGTTGTTTTCTAAGAGTTGCAGCCTCTGAATAGATGCAGAAAGAAGTATGACAGCAGTTGAGTAACGGCATTTGAACTGCCTCGAGAAACAGTGTTGTTGCGCAAGGAGATGGGAACTCTGGTTTCTGGGTGATTTTTTCCTTTTATCTCTGAATCAAGGGGCTGCCTTCCATCTAGATTGAAGTCTGCCCCTGCGCTGTTTCAGTAGGCAAAGCTTGCCTGGCCGCTGATAACAGTAGGTCCTTGAATGACATCGTTTCATTCAACATCGTGTTTTTTTTTATTTTTAATTGTTTTAATTTTTATTTTTAGAGACAGGATCTCATTTTGTTGCCAAGGCTGGAGTGCAGTGGCATGATCACCGCTCACTGCCACCTTGAATTCCTGGGCTCAAGGGATCCTCCCACCTCAGCCTCCTGAGTAACTGAGACTACAGGTGCGTGCCACCATACCCGGCTAATGTTTAAATTTTCTGTAGAGATGGCATCTTGCCATCTTGCCCAGGTTCGTCTTAAACTCCTGGGCTCAAGAGATTCCTCTCAGCCTCCCAAAGTGCCGGGATTACAGGTGTGAGCCACCACGCCGGGTTCAATGTCATTTTATTATAACATTGATGAGTTAAAAAAAAAAGGATTCCCAGCTAGGGCCACTGTCTGTATGGAGTTTGTCTGTCTTCCCCCTGTCTGTATGGGTTTTCTGCAGACACTCCGGTTTCCTCTCCATCTCAAAGATATGCATGTTAGGTTATCTACGTAGTTCCACTGTGCGTGAGTGTGGGTGTGTCTGAGTGCACCTTGCCATGGCATCCTTTCCAGGGTGTGCTCCTGCCTGGAGCTCTGAGCTGCCAAGATAGACTCTGGCCACCCGAGACTGTGAATTGGAATAAGCTGGTACATAATTACCTTATTTATTTTTATTAATTTTTCTTAAATATACTTATAGCCCACATTTATGTCAGTGTTTAATATTAGAAGTGTTCTGGTCTTTATTTAGAAGTTTAATAATGTTTTTGTGACCAGAAATATGCCATAGAAACTTAATTCTTATTTATATTAATATAACTGTGGTAAAATTGGTTTTGTTATATGTCGTTTTGCTTAAAGTAGCAGTTTCCAAGAATCTATAGATGACGTTAAGAGAGGATTTACTATACTTGTGTAGGGCATCTAAAAATTCTACAGCATAGTTCAGTATTCAGAAATGAGGCTCTCTTTCCCTGTTTCTCCCTGCCTTTTCTCAGGGTGGTGTCTGGGTTCGGGAGGACGCTTGTGTAGCATCATGTCCTGAGGATGGCAGGGGTGTAGTGATGCATCTGGTCCTTGCTGTTCTCTCAGAGGCATCCTGTCTTGCTTGGTCTGTGGATATGGGAAGCCAGCTGGGGCGTCTGCTGACTTGTAGCTAGTCCCATTTAGCCTTTGCCATCTGCCAGCAGATGCTGATGTTCTATATGGTCCCTGCCACATCCTCTCTGGTGGGAGGCTGTATGGCAGCCCCTTATCGCGACCCCAGTCGTCTTCACAGGGGCATGTGAGAGCTTCTGGTCTCCTTCAAGCCACAGGCCAGCCAACCATGGGGAACTGTGTGTGTGTGTGTGTGTGTGTGTGTGTGTGTGTGTGTGTGTCTGTGACTGGGGGAGGGAGGAGAGAGAGACAGATTACTTCAGCCCCTGTCTCTTTGTAAGCATGCCACACTGCCTTTGCTTCAGTGCAGCTGTCATGGGTGGATGGAGAGCACTGTGTTCCTGTGTGCGGGGTCTCCCTTCAGTTCCAGGTGTACTGTGAGGCAGAGCTCGCTCTGCTCTGGGTTTCTCCATCCTCTTCAGGTTCTCTATGCACCTCTAGGATTTCACCTCCAGGGGCTGTGCCGGGGAGCAGCTTAATACCTGTATCACTTGTGTCTGCTCTAAACTCATCCCCTCTGCTGGTCTTCTAGGTCCTCTAGATCCTTATTTGGGATGGGTTTTAATTTCTTCCATGGGTGGCAGTAAGCAATTTAAACCACATCCTGCAGTCGTCCTCTTTCAGGACTCACATGAAAAACTGTGCTCAATCATCAGAGTTTTGGCTCATGATCTCTAAAGGGAGATTTTTTTTTTCCTTCTCACATGAATGTTTGTAGTGAAGAGAGGAATTTAAAAAACTTTCTTATTAACTTTTAATTTGGATGGAACTTCAGATTTGAAGTCAGAGGAAAACTACAAAGGATTCTCAAATACTCTTTATCCAGAGTCTCCAAATGTTGAAATTTTACCACATTCTCTTTTCTCTCTCCCTCTCCACACAAGGACACACATATACACACATACATGCACGATTATACATATAAATCAGGAAATGATTATTATGCAATCATCAATAGGCTTTATTGAGATTTTGCCAGTTATCCCACTAATATCCTTTATAGCAGAAGAAAAATCTCAGACTATGGCTTACATTCCCGTCATACCTTTTAGTCTCTGTGTTTTATGACGTAGGCATTTTTGAAGATAGTAGGCCTATTATTTTGTACCATGTCCTCTAGTTTGGGTTGGTTGGTGTCTGCTCGGTTAGGTTCAGGTTATGTGTTTTTGGCAGGAATCCCACAGAAGTGATAGTGTCCTTCTCAGTGGATCAGATCAGGAAATGCATGATGGTGCTTGTCCCGATACTCACAATGTTAACTTTAGATGAAAATGGTGTCTACCAGGTTTCTCCATGGTAAAGTTACTATTTTTCCTTTGGTAATTAATAAATTATCTTGTGGGGAGATAGATGCTTTGAGGCTATTATCCTATTATTCCTCAAACTGTCACCCACTAGTTTTATCGTTCATTGACAATACTTACCTGAATCAATTATTATGATGGCTACTAAATGGTTAATTCCATAATTTCTTCTACATTATTTTTGAAAAAGAAGGAAGAACTTTCTAAAGGGCAACTTTTGGAATTCAATTTTTTCTCTAAGGGTTAAGCTCTCGCAACTGAATGCCCACCTTTTAAAACTGTTGTCTTTTAAACTCAAAGCTGATCGATGGCACCTTTGTTGTAGGTAGTACCCACCTCTGTCTGAGGCAGTGAATACCACTGGGATGATGGGCAAAGAGCCACACAGTCACAAGAGTAATTTCACCTTCTTCTTACCACCTGCATGACACTGGCCTCAGATAGTCGCTGATCACCTGCGAGGGTTTGCAGTATTGTAAATTTTCATATTTTTATGTCTTTACAGGTGTTTTAGTATAAAATTGAGTGAAACGGTTATCCTAAAGGAATTATGGGATAGAAAATAAATATATTACCACTTCAGGACTATGATGTAAATGTAACTTAAACTGATAATAAAATGTTGCCAAATTACTGACTTGCTGAGCCTACTTTTAATGAATATTGAAGATCTCTTAATAATAGTGGTTGCACAAAAAAGTGAAAGTTCGAAAACAATTTTAAACCTTTTTGTTTTCTAAGTAGTTTACCTCTCTCTCCCCAGGCTTACACCACAAATTTGCTTGATTAACTCATCAAAGATTGTGCAAAGACTAACAGGGTAATGTCAACCCCAGTTCATAATTCATTATTATGAATTCCAAATTAGGGAACTGGAGTTGATGAATTAGTGTTTATAGCAGAAGTTTTGTGTTTTGAATTTGGTGGTTGTGTGTTGAGGGTAAATGTATCTTCTGCCTGCTTCCTTTGTCTGTATCAGCTCATAGAGACACCTGTCTGAACTTGGTTTGCTTTCCGGAAGAGGTGGTGGATCTTGTAATATCCTCAAGACTTCCCATGTTTTCTGAGGCAGAACCATTTCTGTGCCACAACCTGGCAGATTCTCTCACGTTAGGGTACAGAGACACACTTATAATAAAATGTTTATGTTAGCAGCATCTTGCAAATATACAGTGTCCAAATTAGCTAGTAGGAGATCATAAAAATAAACTACATTGAAACAAAGAAGTTGAAAAACACAATGTCCTGTTTTCTTTATGGAGGTGCCAAGAAAATACATCAGAAAAGAAGAAAGTTAATTGCTAAGAGTCTCCCAAGTTATCTCTCACCTGCTTTCATCTTAATGACTGATCACGTATTTGGTCTCCACCTTGAGGACCTAAAATAAAAAGAAAATCACAATTATATTTGCTCAGTGTGCATATTCTCTGTATTATGAACATCAAGATTTGGGTGCATTGTCTCTGGAGAGTTAATGTGATATTTTAGCACATTGTTACACATTTTTTTTTTGTGCTTAAGTTTTAGGGAAATGCTGTTTAACTATCTTAGCTTCTATAGTTTGTTTCATTGGCTCCTGTATACAAAGATGATTGTCATTTCTACTTGGAGGTGACATTGACATTGTCTTAAGAAATTTGTATGTCTGGAGGGGATTGAGGAACACTGGAGAGAATATTAAATGTTATCTTTTAAAAACAACTTTGTAGACAATTTCTTAATTTATTTTGTGAGCATTGAATAGATGATTTTTTAAATCAGCAGGTCCTTCTCATGAGAAGGAAGACACTTTTGCCTCCGTGTTTCATACTCAGATCCCTCCAGAAGAATATGAAAAGCAGATGCAGAAACTCAGTAAAGGTATGTTTTAATTTGTGTGATTATACCTATTTTCACAAGGGAATACTAGCTGTATACCTTAATATTCATAAATGAAATAAGTTCATGTAATTTAATCCAAAGGTAAGTGGAAGCAAGTAGGGTTCAAGATGACACAAGACTGGTCATTGTTGCAGCTAATTGTTGAGAATCTGTTATACCATTCTACTTTGGATGCTTGACATTTTGTATAATAATAAAGAGTTTTTTAAAAAGCTGGCTGCAAGTAATGAAAACCTGGCTTAAGCAGAAACAAATCTGTGAAAAGGATTTTGGTGGGAGGCAGCTTTCTTTGGTTCCCAAGAGCACATACTGTGGTTAGTCATTCAGAGGTTGGCTCAATTCTGCAATCCTAGAGAAGAGCCTGAGTGATCCAGCTGGGTCAGGGGCCTACCCCTGGCTCAACCAACTTGTCCAACCCAGCAAGGTTTGGGGTCTGTAGGAACATGGCAGCTATATCACTGCCAGACTGGAGAGGAGAAGAGGACATTTACAGTGAAGACGGTTCTGGCCAGATAACCCAATGTGTATTCCCTACTATTTATTAGAAATGTATTTTAAAGAAGCTCTATGATAAATATAAACATGGCTGTGTTCAATTTGTATTTTTTAAATGTTGTATTGCTTATGAGTATATGAAACTTCAGCTAAATGAATAAACAAACCTCATATTTCAACTTAAAAGACTGTGTACAACTTGAATTATGGAAAGAAGTGTTATACCTAATAAGGCCAGTCACCAATAAGGTAACTCATACTTTAACTATTGGTAGTTGATTTAAAAGATAATTATGTGATTGTTAAAAAATGAAACCCCAGGTTTAAAGCGTAGGTTTATTTGCCTGTAAGCTTATATAACTTAAATTTGAGTAAAATTTTTTTTTTACTCAAAGCTACTTTTGTTTGAAAAGAATTTTAATCAAGAGATCTTACTCTTTCTTTCGTTCTTTCCAGCTATTTTCATCAAAAATTTTTAAATGGTTACATCTGTATTGACTTTTTGATAACTAGCTATAAACACACCAATTTACTAGCTCACTTCATCCTTTTTGTTCAGGTAACCTCCCTTAGAAAACAAAATTAACTTTTCTGTAACCTTTGTCTGAATTGAGCTTGTGACTAGTGTTTTTTCTTTTGTGGACTTTAATGTGGAAACGCATCCTGTTTTGTAGGGCGAACTGCATGTGCTGTTTAAGGAGACGTTCCTTCTTCGTGCATATTTTCAGAGCTTTAATTAAGGACTCACATGATCTTGTTTTAAAATATTTTAATGTGACACAGAGAAAATGAGATATTTTTTAAAGGGGAATATGAATCCACAAGTATTTTTCTTATTCTTATTTTGAGCACTCAGTGTCTGAATATCTCAGACATTGACTCAAGCCTCTTCCAAACGACTGAGGAAAATTGACCAACTGAGATGGGTTTGTATAGATGGGAGCCAGGACATGGGACAGTAATTCCCAGACCTTGCTCAAAAGACAGGCTAAACAAAATGGACTGTTCAGAAGGGGTGATGGCAAATTAATAGAATAGCAGGGATGACCTAGTCTTTAGGGAAATTTTTGTTTTGTGTCAAGACTGAGATAAAATATATATTTTAAAGTCTCCCTAACATCAGCAGTTTCTTCATCTCATGTCTGTTTTGAAGTTCTATTGATATTTCCCGTCATTCTCATGGAATGAACAGGAAGAAGTTTGGTACATGATAATGAATTACACAAGAAGTTTTATGAGAACTTCATTCGAAGTTACAGTAGCACATTTATCTTTTTAAGAATAGATCTCCATTATATATGAGGTTTCTGGATCTGGAATGTAGAAGTTAGTTCTTCTGTGTGTGTTTTATTTCTTATGTACTTTAATATATGCTTAAAGTGGGCTTTTAGCATAATTGACACTTTTAATTATGAAAAATTTTTGAACTTTCTTAATATTAGATTTTACCTGTGATGTGGAAAGAAATGAGTCATTGATCAAAGCAGGAAAGAAACCTTTCTCAAATACAGAAAAGATTGAGCTCAGGGGTAAACACAACCAGGATTTTATTAAGAGAAACATTGAGGTATGTACTTAGAAATTCAGAAGCGAGAATTTGGGGCTAAATGAGCTGAAAAAATGGCAATAGTTTTTTCAGTTCAGTGTCTTGAAATATTTTTTCAACCATCATAAATGTATAAATGGTTGAATTAGTAGATAAAATAAAAGAAAACTTTTATAAACCAGTACTTCATTATTTCTATGTTCAACCCATTACATCCTATCCTATCCTGTCTCTTTTTAAAACTGCTAGGTGCATCTATCATTTATTTCACTATCCAGAAATAGTCTGTTTCCTGCAATTTGCAAAACATTTATTTAGATAATAGCTTTGGACAATTTTTCTCAGATTTTAAATTGCATATTAGTAAAAAAAATTTTTTTTTAAGTAATAAGACTGATTTTATAGGTAGTACATTTACAACTTTGAATGGAAAATGCTCCTAGCAGCAGCTGGGCTGGAGAAGCCAACTGATTGTCTGCCTCTTCGCTGAACCTCCCGGCAGCTGGTCACTGGCCTTGATTAGCTTCTGCTTCAAGCACCCATCTTTGGTCTTACAGGCCTTGCAGCCTGACTTGGTTTGTCTTTAAGGCAGACTTACACTAAACAAGGGCACAGGGGTTGCTGGGTTAGACCAGAATGCGAATTAATTAATTTGCAACAAGAGATGTAGTGAGGAGGACAGAAGCTCTGCACACCCCTTGAACAACGTCACTAGAAAACTGCATAGGCAAGTGTGGAGTATTGACGAGAGAGAGTTAAGTAATTTTTTACACTTCAAGCCTGATGCTTTCCCCATAATTGGCAGATCATTTCCAGGCAGACTGGATTCGTGGGACAGCCTGCCACTGCCAGGACTGGCCTCTGGGACGCTCGACTTTTGTGCTCCACGTTCATATGATCTTCTTCAGGAAACCTTCTCCATCTCGATCTGTCTCTGTCTTTGCATTGGCCCGTTGTATGTTGATTTACTGCTCAATTTTCCTAGAGCAGTAGAGTTCCCCCCTTATCCAGGTTCTTGCTGACACAGCAGGTCTACCGTAGATTTCTCTTTCCCCTTTTTAATAGTAACTGAATATTTAAATTCCTCATATGATAGTCTTGAAATTTAAAGCACTTTCTTTTTTTTTTTTTTGGAGACGGAGTCTTGCTCTGTCGCCTGGGCTGGAGTGCAGTGGCCGGATCTCAGCTCACTGCAAGCTCCGCCTCCCAGGTTTACGCCATTCTCCTGCCTCAGCCTCCTGAGTAGCTGGGACTACAGGCGCCCGCCACCTCGCCCGGCTAGTTTTTTGTATTTTTTTAGTAGAGACAGGGTTTCACTGTGTTCGCCAGGGTGGTCTCGATCTCCTGACCTCGTGATCCGCCCGTCTCAGCCTCCCAAAGTGCTGGGATTACAGGCTCGAGCCACCGCGCCCGGCTAAAGCACTTTCATTTAGTGGATCAGTACCCTAAAGAAAGTGGCAAGAAGATTTCTTCCAAATGTCTCAGCAAAGTTTTTGCATTTATATTTTTTTATCTATGATAGAGAGGTTTGAAAACTGCTCATCTTATTTTTTAATAAAATGTCTGTTGGAATGGTTAACAGGAAGGCCTGCTTATAGGGATATCTTTGGATATTAGAGAATGGCCCTATACAAAAATTTTTGCGTAAAATAAAATTACCTAGCAAATGTAGAATGCCTAATCTCGCAACTTTTCACTTTGTGTATCTGTAGTGTAGAAGTCTCAGGTTCCATTTTTATTTTCCTGAACTATGATTTTCTTTGATTATATAATATTTCCATTAATAAATTCTGTAGTTGGCCAAGGAATCAAGAAACCCAGTGGTTATGATTGAGAGAGAGAAGAAAAGGCTGGTTGAGCTTTTGAAGGACTTGGATGAGAAAGATTCCGGGCTCTCCAGTTCTGAGGTACGTAAACTCTGATAGAGAACTCTACACTTCTTAATTTTGATTTTAAAAAATCATATTATTGACCCAGTAGCACAAATTTACAATAATTTTTCAGATTCTGAGACATTTTTCTCTGACTTAAAAAATACCCTGTTTTACTAACACAGAACATATAACAAAATACCGCATGTTCTCACTTGTAAGTGGGAACTAAATGAGAACACATGGACTCATGGAGGGGAGTGACCCACACTGGGGCCTGTCGGAGAGTAGAGGCTGGGAGGAGGGAGAGGATCAGGAAAAATAGCGAATGAGTATTAGGCTTAATACCTGGGTAAAAAAATAATCTGCACAATAAACCCCCATGACACAATTTACCTGTGTAACAAACCTGCACATGTACCTCTGAACTTAACATACAAGTTAATTTTTTTAATCCTGTTTTGTACAATTATTTTTATTGAAGTTTTCAAATTTATTCTTGGTCAATTCTTTATTGACTTTCAGAGGATTATTTCATGTCATTCTAAGAGTGTTTACACATTGGTTATCAAAATAACTTCTGCCTGGGATGTGATGTACTTATTACTGATGACATATGAATGTGTTTTTCTGTCCCCTTTTCTTACTGTCCCTAAACTGGTTTTGTGGTGTTTCAGTGTAGTCTTCAGTAATCCTAAAGAATTCCATCCTGTTCCTGCCCAGTTAACTTTGAGCAGCCACTTCCCTGGAGAGTGCTGGGGTTAACAGGAGGGCCTGTTCATGGTGATAAGTCTGGGTGGGGACAGACTAAACTGAAAGAGGGGAACAGCATGTAATGGGGTGGGGTGGGGCAAATGCAGGTATTTATAGGGCCCAGGAAGGTCACCTAGAGAGTGCTGTGGCCCACTGTTTGCACTTGTTTACATATTAAACTTGAGGAATATTCTTTGCTTCCATGAAGAAATACACTCTCCTATGTTCCTTGAAGCACTTAGCTCTTTTGTATATCTTGTATTCCCCTGCATTTAATAAGGACATGATGGATTGAATGCTGCTGGCACCCTGCCCATATCCCCTTTCCCTGACACCTGTCTGTGCATCCATGCCCCAGCCCTGTGCTAAGGGTGCACAGCTGTCCCCTTCCCCGGAGAATTTCCCTGAGCCAAACAGCCCAGGATATCACTCCCTCCTCACCCCGGGCCCCTTATCTAAAGGTGAGATTAGCTCTGTGGGGCATTGTGTCCTCCAGAGCTTCCCCAGGGATCAGACTGAAGCTGGTCTTCAGCTGAGACCACATCCTCGCTTGGCCCTGTGCCCTTGGCCTCAGCTGTTTTCCTCACGTCCCTGGTCCCAAAGGCACTCTCCCAATGAATCACTTGAACAAGAATCCTTGTCTTCATTTCCATATCTAGGGACACAGAGATTCAGAGCGTAGTTTTTTTTCTGTAGGTCCAAAAGCAGTGCGTGTACAGTGATCTCTGTGGCCCACAGGGGAGGGCGTGCCCATCCAGTGGGAGCTAACAATCTGTCCGCTGGTGGCTGCTGCATGGAAATCTCAGGCCAGGCCTGCCTGGATCCTCCAATTTTTCAAGGAAAGCTAGACATTCAGATTTTTTGTAGGAAATATTAAACTTGTAACATGTTCACAACTGTTCCTATTTTAAAAAGTTCAGCGTGGGCAAACAAAATATCCCTCCCTTCCACCAAAAACCAAAAACATATTTATAGAATATCACAGATAATAATCCTCTAAATAATCCTTCCTGAGATGGTGAGTTGCTATGCCTGGGGCTGATGAAGTAGGGGAAATGGGTGGGTGAGGGAAACTGCTAAATGCCCACATAATTCTGAGATATTTTAGCTTCGCTGATTCATGGTATAGTCATGTGCCACATAATGATGTTTTGGTCAACATTCTTATATGGCAGTGGTCCCATAAGATAATAATGGAGCTGAAAAATTCCTGTCACCTAGTGGCACTGTAGCTCTGTATTTTAGAGTGTGCTCCTTGTACTTATATATAAAAGAGTGAATTGTAAAACAGCTTCAGGCAAGTCCCTCAGGAGGAATTTCAGAAGCAGGCATTGTTATCATAGGAGATGACAGCTGCATGCGTGTTACTGCCCTAAAGACCTTCCAGTGGGACAAGATATAGAGTGGAAGACAGTGATATTGATGATCCTGACCCTGTGTAGGCCTAGGCTGGTACGTGCATTTGTGTCTTAGTTTTTCACAAAATCTTAAAAATAAAAAAAGAAAATTTTAAAATAGGAAAAAGCTTGTAAAGAAAGAAAATATTTCTCTGCAGCTGTATACTGTGTTTGTGTTTTAAGCTAAGTGTTATAAGAGAGTGAAACAGTTAAATAAATTTAAAAGTTTTAAAAGTAAAAAAGTTATAGTAAACTCAAATTCATTTATTCCTAAATAAAGATATTTAAAAATAAATTTAGTGTTGCCTAAGTGTACAGTGTTGATAAAGTCTACAGTAGCAGCCAGTAATGCCCTAGGCGTTCACATTCACTCACCACTCAAGCACTGACTCACCAGAGCAGCTTCCAGTCCTGCAAACTCCACTTATGGTTAAGTGCCCTATACAGGTGTGCCATTAAAAAGATTTTTATACCATATTTTTATTGTACCTTTTCTATGTTTTAATATTTTAGATTCACAAATACTTCCCATTGTGTTACAATCACCTACAACACGGTAACTACAAAACATGCTGCACAGGTTTATAGCCCAGGAGCAGTAGGCTTTACGATGTGACCCAGGTGTGTAGTGCACTCTACCGTCTAGGTTTGGGAAGGACACCTGATGATTTGTGCACAGTGACAGAATTGCCTAGTGATACCTGTCTTAGAACATATATCCCTGTCGTTAAGCGACACAGAACTGTAATGTGTGTGCTTTATTAACAAAAGCTTAGATACCAGTAAGAATTAAGGGATCTGGGTTTCATTCTGGTTTTGTTATTAATTGTGAAGTTGGGTACTGCTACCCATGGTCTCACTGCATATCGAACTATGGCGATAGATTTTCTTTATACATTCTAGGAATGCTTTCATAATGACTTTTTGTTAATAATACTGCCTTTTGCATATTATTTTTGTTAGTATTTATGTCTCATCTTTCTATTTTAAGGTCATCTCTGTCATTTTAGTTTTTGATCTTTTACAGGTACTATGTAGCTGGGCTTTTGCTGTTGCTTTTGTGTCTTTATCTTTAATTGTTTCTTCATTCTTTATCTTTTGTTATTATCAATATGACGATATTTAATTTACTCATAATCATTACGACCACATACTTTTTGAACCTTTTCCTGACATCAAACTTTATATTTTATTTATCATATTTGTTTTTGTTTATCTCCCTATCCTCTTGTGGTTTGGAAACTTAATATCCTATTTCTGATCTGGTACTGTTAACCTTCAAGTTTTAAAAATACATTAAAATTCATATTTTCTTTTCAACTTCAATAATTAGTTTCTAGAATTTCATATTTTAACAAATTGGATCTTTGGTGTACTTTTATTTCCCTTGTGTTTCATTTTCTTTCCTCCAGGATATATTGAAATCATCTGGAATTTTAGTTCTGGAATATTACACATTTTAATCTTAACCTTTAAAAACAGTATGCTTCTTGTATGTTAGGAATCTCTCTCAACAAAAGTTAGCCAAAATTTTTAGCTACACCATTAACTGTGTGTTTGGACTCAACAAATCATTTATTTGTATAAGTCATTCCTTGAATTATTTTTCTGGAACTTTTTTGAAAAATTTTGCACCAAGAAATGGTGGAATGTGGATAATTTTTGAGTGTTTGTGTATTCAAATATTTATTTTTTCCTCATTTGAATGTTAGCTTAGCAGATAACTAAATTCTGCATGCAAAATCCTTTCTTTATTGAAGCATGTAGGATTTTCCCCTTATTTTGGAGCTCACAATTTTATCAGATTATGTTTGTGTGTGTCTTTAAAAACATTTCAGTTCCTGCTTGGTACCTTGTAGGCTCTTTCTGTCTGAAGGCTTAAATCTTCCTTCAGCCCAGAAGTTTATCTTCTATTATTTCTTCTTTTCTATCATCTCTTTTTTCTCCTTTTGGGATACCTGTAAATGGGGTAACAAGAAATCCAGGGGTGAGCAGCTCACGTTTTTCTGTCCTTGGGTTCTGCGTTCCTTTGTGGATTTTTGTCTTTAGGTTTGCAAGATTGCCGCTGCATCTGTAGGCAGTGTGTCCGTCTTCCAGGCAGACAGGAGGAGGGAAGGATAAAGAGCAAAGAGACTCTCCTCTGAGGCTTTGCTTTTTCACTGGGGATGGAATGGTGTCCCCAGGACTTCTACCTGCATCTCACCAGCCAAGCTGTACACACAGCCATTTGTTCAGTATGTTGCTGCAAGTGAGAAGGGGGATTCAGGTATATGACTTTCTCTTTTTTTGTAGTAGAGGTAGAAATGGGGATCGTGTCAGTCAGTAGACAGTGTCTGCCACAGATGGCTATAGGACCTCTTGGATCTCTCCTCCAGGTCTTATAACATCTTTCTCATAATGTTAACCTTTTTTGCCATTTTGTATGTATGAGCTTATTATACAGTTTTCTAAGTTGGGTTTCAACCATGTCTATTCTGCTACTTAGCCACGCAGCTCTCTTTTGAGATTTTTAAAGACAATTGTTTTTAGACCCAGCGTGATGATTCACACATGTAATCTCAGCACTTTGGGAGGCCAAAGC
>NW_012123709.1:1320326-1322169 GCF_000951035.1 Colobus angolensis palliatus
TCCCCACACATAGCAAGGGTGTGTAGAGGCGCTAGATGGATAGAAAAAAAGGATGCCATTTACTGCCTCTTACATACATTATTTCTGTAATGGTGTAGTGCATGAAACATTTACATTTCTGTGGAATTTAATCTGACATGCTCTTTCAACTTCAGTGTCATTTGAAAATAATCCCATTCAGACAAGAATTTAAAATCTATTAGCCACTATTCCGTCATCGATTTCATAGTTTTACTTTTCTGTGATTCTTTGTTATTTATCATTTAGGCTATATGGTATTAACATCACCTTTATTTAGGAAAAATTACTAGAGTTTGTGAGTAATTAGGTAATATATTTTAAAAATTATGCATAACTTTCTTTTTTTTTTTTTTTTTAAGCTGTCCATGTTTATTTTCAACGGAGAGCAATGGAATTTAAATCAGAACCTGGAATTCTGTCAGTTTATTAGAGTTGTGTGGCTTTAGCTACCTGAACCTCACTGAGGCTCAATTTCTTTATACCAACTCACAAGTGTATTTAAAAACATTTATGACTATATCATAATCCTTATATTAATATACTACAATCTACCCACTTTCTCCCTATTTTTAGATGTTTTATTATAAATAGCATGGCAATACATTTTTTATCAGTCATTGTTCTGGGTTGCAAGTAGCAAAGATGGACTTTGGCTAAAGCAACACAAAATGAATTTATTGGGAGTCGTGAGTAGTCCATAGACTCAATGGGAAGCTTGGGGAACCAGGTTTGTACACCAGGTAGATGTCCAGGCAGCCCTGAACATGGCTTTAGGAACAGCCTAGTTAGGGGCTGGCTGCCCTGGCTCCACAGCCATCAGATGTTTGTTTTCCAAGAGATGCTCATTGCTGCTACCATCACTGTCTCCATTAATCATTTCCCTGCACCTTTGCTTCTGTCCCTCAAGGTTCGGGGTGTTTGCTTTCGATTAGCTGAATCTAGGTCATTTGTTTGTCTTCTTGATGTCAGAGAGTGGGGAGGAGTGTCTTGTCGTGATCCTTCCCTGCCAAGACTCACACACTGTTTGGTTTCACTGAAACAGGGACTGTGAATGCCACGGTCAAGAGGATAAAATTATAAAAGTCTTGGTGCATAAAGTTTTTACCTGTAATGCCTCTGATTATCAACTAGGGCTTAATTCCTGGTGTTAGCGTCTTGATATCAAAATGTATGAAATAAGTTTCTTTGCCCTCTACTTACCACATTACTCCAAATATTCTTCATGATTCTTCTGTGTTCTTTTTGCACTAATGCTTCCCTTTATGACCTTATCCATTCTCACAGCCCCCAGGGTTTGAACCACTGTAGATATGTGGGTAAGTCAAGTGTATTTATTTCAATCCCAAGTCTCTATCTTGAATTTCACATAAACGTATTTAACTACCTAACATAATCTGTGGATATCCTAGGGGGATGTCTGCCAGTTTCAAAAGGTCCCAAACAATTCATTAGCTTTCTCTTCAAACCTACTGCATCTATATAATCCCTAGTTTGGATAACGTGACCACCATCACACCATCACCTACTTCACAAAATCAGGAACTTGTTCTTTTTTTTTTTTGGTAAGGCCATAACAAAGTTTATTATTTTTTAAGTTGTTTATTTTAAACAAATAAAATACTTTTATTTTAGCTTCAGGGGTACACATGCAGGTTTGTTCTGCAGATAAATTGGATGTCACAGGACTCTGGTGTACAGATTATTTCATCATCCTGGTAATAAGAATAGTACCCAATAGGTAGTTTTTTGATCCACTCCCTCCTACCACCCTCTGCCTTCAAGTAGGCCTCAGTATCTGTTGTTCCCTTCTTTGTGTCCATGT
>NW_012123709.1:1322249-1325980 GCF_000951035.1 Colobus angolensis palliatus
AGGATTATGGCCTTCAGTTGCATCTGTGTTGCTGCAAAGGACGTTATCTCATTCTTTTTTATGGCTGCATAGTATTCCATGGTGTGTATGTCCCACATTTTCTTTATCCAGTCTATTGAGAGGCATTTAGGTTGATTTTTGTGAATAGTGCTGTGATGAACATGCATGCATGTGCCTTCCCCCCCCCTCCCCTTGGGACACAGTCTTACTCTGTCACCCAGGTTGGAGTGCAGTGATGTTGTCATGGCTCACTGCAGCTTTGACCTCCCAGGCTCAAGTGATCCTCCCACCTCAGCCTTCTGAGTATCTGGGACTACAGGTGCATATCACCACATCTGGCTAATTTTTAAACTTTTTTTGTAAAGACGAGGTTTTGTCATGTTGCTCAGGCTGGTATTGAACTCCTGGGCTCAAGCCATACACCTGCCTTGGCCTCCCAAAGTGCTGGAATTATAGGCATGAGCCACTGCACCCGGCCTGCATGCATGTGTCTTTATGGTAGAATGATTTATATTCCTTTGGGTATATACCCATTAATGAGATTGCTGAGTTGAATGGTACTTGTGTTTTAAGTTCTTTGAGAACTTGCCACACTGCTTTCCACAATAGCTGAACTAATTTACATTCCCACCAGCAGTGTATAGGTGTTTTTCTCTGCAGCTTTGCCAGTATCTGTCATTTTTTTGACTTTTTAGTAATGGTCTTTCTGACTGGTGTGAGATGGTATCTCATTGTGGTTTGATTTGCATTTTTCAAATGATTTGTGATGTTGAGCGTTTTTTTCATATGCTTGTTGGCTATGTATGTGTCTTCTTTAGAAAATTGTCTGTGTCTTTTGCTTACTTTTTAATGGGGTTATTTGTTCTTTGCTTATTAATTTGCTTAAGTTCCTTATAGATTCTGGATATTAGACCTTTGTTGAATGCATAGTTTGCAAATATTTTCTCCCATTCTGTAATTGTGTTTACTCTATTGATAGTTTCTTTTGCTGTGCAGAAGCTCTTTAATGAGGTCCTATTTGTCAACTTTTGTTTTTGTTGCAGTTGCTTTTGGCATCTTCATTATGAAATCCTTGACAGGGATTATGTCCACAATGGTATTTCCTAGGTTATCTTCCAAGGGTTTTATAGATTTAGGTTTTACTTAATTTTTGTATATGGTGTAAGGAAGAGTTCTGGTTTCAATATTCTGCATATGGCTAGCCAGTTATGCCAGCAGCATTTATTGAACAGGGAGTCCTTTTCCCCGTTGTTTGTTTTTGTCAACTTTGTTGAAGAACAGATGATTGTATGTGTGTGGCTTTATTTCTGGGCTTTCTCTTCTGTTCCATTGGTCTATGTGTCTGTTTTGGTACTAGTACTATGCTGTCTTGGTGACTGTAGCCTTGTAATATAGTTTGAAGTCAGGTAACGTGATGCTTCCTTTGTTCTTTTTGCTTAGGATTGGCTTGGCTATCCAGGCTCTTTTTTTGTTTCATATGAATTTTAAAATAGCTTTTTCTAATTTCGTTAAAAAGATCATTGGTAGTTTTTAGAATAGCATTGAATCTGTAAATTGCTTTGGGCAGTATGGCCATTTTAGCAATACTGATTCTTCCCATCCATGAGCATGGAATATTTTTCCACTTGTTTGTGTCATCCCTGGTTTCTTTGAGCAGTGCTTTTTAATTCTCATTGTAGAGGTCTTTCACCTCCCTGGTTAGCTGTATTCCTAGGTATTTTGTTATTTTTATGGCTCTTGTGAATGGAATTGCGTTCTTGATTTGGCTCTCAGCTTGGATATTGTTGGTGTATAGAAATGTTGGTTTTTGTACATTGATTTCGTATTCTGAAACCTTGCTGAAGTTGTTTGTTAAATATAGGAGCTTTTGGTCAGAGACTGTGGGTTTTTAGGTATAGAATCATGTCGTCTGCAAACAGAGATAGTTGAACTTCTTCTCTTTCTATTTGAATGCCTTTTATTTTTTTCTCTTTCTTGATTACTCTGATTAGGACTTCCAGTATTATGTTGAATAGGAGTGGTGACGGTGGGCATCCGTGTCTTGAGGAACTTGTTCTTTATCCTTGATCTGTATGTCTCCCTGTACTCTTCCACAAAATTACCTCCAGGTTCTGTAAATTCTGCTTCCTATGTATCTCTGGATTCTGTTCTGTGCTCCCAGAAAACATTCCTTAGTTCAGTCATTCAGCACTTCTGTTCTAGATTATAACTATTGCTTCTTAACTGGGCTTTCTGCCTCCACTCTTGCTCTCAGTAGTTCCAGTTTTAAAGTACAGGCCTGATCATGGTGTTTCCTTGATTAAGGTCCTGTTTTCTCCAGCCCTTTCCTGCCCACAAAGGTTAGTTGATCCTCTCTGGTTCCCATGGTACCCAGGGCTTACCAGCACTCTTCACACCTTGTTAAAATTGTTGCTGCCAAGAAATTGAGAACTCCTCGAGGGCAGAACCTTGTGATATTCATATCGAATCACCATGCCTAGCATAGTATATATGTTCAGTAGGTGTTTAGTATGAGATTTTTGAATGAATGTAATGAATGGGTTTTATGAGTTAATATGGAACAAATATTAGTTGAATGAAAGATGATCAATTAAGTTTGTGAAACCCAAGCAACTGATTTTATAGACCCTGTGTTACTTTTAAGGAACAGAGTTTGAAAATACCATATCCCATTAGAGGGTAAACCTGCTTTCTTCCTACTTAACATGTCACAAAACATTTTTTGAATGTAGATAAATGAGAATGTCATGAGAACCAGACTGTGAAACTAAGAGATTTGTTCCACAGGGGAAACCCCCATCAAAATATTAGGATACTTTATGCAGGCTGGCAGATAACAAAACCAGAAACTATTTCATATTATTCTTTTACTAACCCAATGTTAATTCTGTTTTTGTGTGTGTGTTTGTGCGTGTGTGTGTGTGTGTGTGTTTGTGTCAAGTCCTGGGCATTGTTGCAGCCACCTGAAAGGTATATTTTGGCAAAAATATAGCCTGGGAATGACCTGGTGACCCTTGTTTCCTCTTAGGGTGATCAGTCTGGCTGGGTGGTCCCAGTAAAAGGATACGCACTGGCAGTCACCCAGCATCAGCAGCTTGCTGAAATTGATATAAAACTCCAGGAACTCTCTGCAGCCTTCCCAACAAGTTCCAGCTTTTCTCCAAGACTTGAAAATCAGAATAATCAGGTATTTGAAGAACCCGTAGACTGTTCAAGTTAATGTGTGCTAAAGCTAGTTCACATAATTTTACAATCTGGTTGTTAACCAGTTGCTTTTTCCAGTGATCACAGTTTCCTAACAGTGTGTATATTCCTTTGATTACTTCCACTTTCTACTCACTTTTCTTTCCTTTGGGTAATTTTCTGGGATGGGGTCACTGAGGAAATATTTATTTTAATATTATTGTATCTGTATGATTTAAGCTAAATCTCGATCATGATCAAGAGCGAGAGGAGGGAAGAAAGCTGATATGGCACTCATGAGTCCTTTGAGAGTCTTATTTTTCTTTATTCCTCTGGCACTAGGTGTTAGCAGTGGCAGCCATTGGCCCTTTACTCTGCCACATTCTTTTCGCTCCTTTAATTTAACATCAAGCAGTGAAGCTCATTATGTTGACTTCTCTCCTATGAGAGTTTTGAAATGAATTGTTTCTTCTCTCAGTAGTTCCCTCAAATATTCTTTTACAAAGCAGATGTGGTGGCTCACGCCTGTAATCCCAGCACTTTGGGAG
>NW_012123709.1:1327230-1328452 GCF_000951035.1 Colobus angolensis palliatus
TTACTGAATTCTGTTTTTCAAAAAGGAGGAACCCTACATAGAATAATAAAATGTTTCAGAGATACTCTTTGTTCTTTTCATGTTTCAGTTTATTTTTGTTGTTGTTAGATTTCAAGGGTAGCTGAAATCTCAGAGCTGAACTATGATCTTAAATATAGAAAATGTCTTTTTCATGACTGTCAAATGAAGTGAAGTCTGTGAAGTCCAAGGCGCTGATAGAGCCATCCAAAAGGAGCATTTTTGGCAAAAATAGAGCATGGGAATGACCTGGTGACCCTTGTTTCCTCCTCTTCTTGAAAGAGACAGAGAATTCAGAGATTTGTTGGGCCATTAGGATTTCAAATTAAAAGCATGAATATGGTCCCATTTTCTCATCATCAACAAAATCACATTTTCAGAGTTCACTTTTATGGTTCAGATAAGATATTTTAAATGTAATGAAAGGGAAAACCAGTACATTACATTTTTGTTACATACTGAGATTATGTGTTTTTATGTGAAACAACATATATTTGGAAAGAAAAGGGAAAACAACATTTTGGGACTCCCATTGGATGTAGAAACAAAAATGTACTGTAGTTGTTAAAAAGAAATAATTTATGCTTTTTGCATGTAAAAGAAAAAAGAATATCTTTTGAGCTTTTGTTCAATTTCCCTTTGGCATTTCTTCATTTCTAACTAAAACCAGCATTGCACATTGAAATTTCAAAGCAAAAATGCTAACATGGCAAAGTATTTTAGGGATATTATTTTTGGATTGGACTACTTTTTGTATAAATACACTGTATCTTGAATAAACTCTGTGTATCTGTGTAGTTGATGAATGAGTTCCAATCAATTGCTAATCCACAAATATTCATAGTTCATATTCACTTTAAGTCTTCTGCAAACCATTAACTCACCAGTAATTTTTCTATGTTCTCCTTAAGAATTTCTTTTAAGTGGAATATAAATTTCTGTTTTTGAACAATTGATTCAACACATACTGAGTGCTCCTGGATATAAGGAATTGTAGAGAACTTAAAGGTGAATCAGGCAAATAAAATACTTTGGAATCAGAAAGTCTCACTTCAGCCTGGACACAGTGGCTCACGCCTGTAATCCCAGCACTTTGGGAGGCCAAGGTGGGCGAATCACGAGGTCAGGAGACCGAGACCATCCTGGCTAACACGGTTAAACCCTGTCTCTACTAAAAATACAACAAAATTAGCCAGGTGTGGTG
>NW_012123709.1:1328580-1355191 GCF_000951035.1 Colobus angolensis palliatus
ATCTGCACATGTATACATATGTAACAAACCTGCACGTTGTGCACTTGTACCCTAGAACTTAAAGTATAATTAAAAAAAAAAAGTCTCACCTCAAATTTGGCTCTAACATTTACTAGTTCTGTGGACTTGGGCGCCAATTAGAAGCTCTCTAAACATCGTTTTCCTTATTTATAAAATAATAGTAATATTCTTTAGGGTTCTTGTAAAGAGTAGCTTAGTTAATATACATAAAGTGTTTAGCACAGTGACACGGAACTCAGCGAATTATATTATTATAAGTGACATAAAGAATGTATTTCCTTATGGGAGGTATTGAGTAAATGTAGAAAACCGTGGACAAGACAGCACAGGCAAGTGCCATAGGAAGCTTCTTTTTCTTCAAGAGACAAGGTCTCGCTCTGTCACCAAGACTGGAAGTACAGTGGTGCAATCATGGCTTGCTGCAGCCTTCACCTCCCGGACCCAAGTGTTCCTCCAACCTCACCCTCCCCAGAAGCTGGAACTACAGGTGCACGCCATCACACCAGCTATTTTTTTAAATTTTTTGTAGAGATGTGGTCTCACTGTGTTGCCTAGGCTGGTCTTAAACTCCTGGCCTCAAGAGATTCACCTGCCTCAGCCTCTCAAAATGCTGGGATTACAGGCATGAGCCACCGTGCCCAGGCTCATAGAAGGCTATAAGTAAAGTGCTGTGGTGGTTCAGAGGAGAGGGAGAGAGCACATCCAAGGAATATCCAGAAAGTCTATTTCCATAAGTGAGTGGTAGGAAGAGGAAGAGGAACTAGGGAGGGAGGCAGAGGGATCAGAGACACAGAAGACCACCATTGTGTATCACGAGGCTGAAAACTGGTGGCGTACAGCAGCGGTCCCCAACTATTTTGGCATCAGGGACTGGTTTCATGGAAGACAATTCTTCCACAGACCCATGGAGAGGGATGGGTTCGGGATGATTCAAACATGTTACATTTATTGTGTACTTTATTTCTATTATTATTACACTGTAATATATAACAAAATAATTATACAACTTACCATAATGGAGACTCAGTGGGAGCTCTGAGCTTGTTTTCCTGCAACTAGACGGTTCCATCCAGGGGTGATGGGAGACAGTGACAGATCATCAGGTATTAGATTCTCATAAGGAGTGTGCAGCCTAGATCCCTTGCATGTGCAGTTCATGACTACTGTGAGAATCTGATACCCCTGCTGATCTAACAGGAGGCAGAGCTCAGGTGGTGAGGTGAGTGAGGGGAGTGGCTGCAAATACAGATGAAGCTTTACTTGTGCCTGCCACTCACCTCCTGCTCTGGGGCCCGATTTCTAACAAGCCACCTACCAGAGCCGTCCATGGCCTGGGGGTCAGGAACCCCTGACCTACAGGACAAAGTAAGCTCTCAGATGGGTCTCCTTTTGCTTACAAAGTGTTTAAAGATTTTTCTTAGCCAACATTTAAAAAATTAGGTGAATTCCTATAAATATCCAGATTTCTAGTTCTCTCTTGAAAAATTCAAATTAGAAAATATGTCAGCATTAGACCTAAATTCTTGCTTGGCAATTACTGGATTGAGCTGAATAGCAACTGCTCTTTCTGTGGGGCACAGATTCTCCAGTTTGCTGCAGTATCCACCACTCTATATTGTATGGCAGGCCCTGAGGCCCACTTCACGCATTTATGTTGCTTGTCCAGCCTTTGCAGAGATCATCAGTACATTTTTGAATGCCTGCTTATTTCATAGGAGACACTGTAGTGGCTGATGTAGTGTCCAGACTAGTATGAAGCTTGGTCTCTGACCTCAAGGTAGCTTGTAGGATACCAGAGGATGTGATGTAAGCATAGAACAAGCTGTGGAGTGACTGTGCAGTGAAACAGGAACCACCACCAGATGGGCACTGATCGGATGAAAAGTACGGAAAGTGTGTGCTGCGGGAGCACAGGAAAAGGAAAGGTTATTTGATGAAGGCATGATATTTTAAAAATTCCTTTGAAGATTTATCTTTGTTGGTCAAGAAAACAGTTTTCTGAACAAGCGGAAACATAGACTTTCTGACTTATCTGTGTATGGTAACTATAAGGTAGTAAGTTGGTATGCACATAGATTTAAGATGATAAATGTGGTTGGGTCAATGTGGTTGAGTCAGAATAGTTTGAGGAACTCTAGGAATGTGGCTCAGAGATGAAGGAGGTGTTGGTCTTTGTGAAAAGGGCAGATAAGAAGTCTTCTTCTCTTTATGGGCTCGCTGATTGTGACCTCCTTCTCATATAGATGCTCTGGCCCAGCACTTAACTTTATGGCAATGTTTTAAAAGCAGCATTTGGCTTTTACATATCTGATTTCCTTAGCATAAAACAAAGCATGTGGTTATAGTCAAAAGAAAGAATGGCATATTACTGCGCTTTCTGTAATGTGAATAATATGTGGTTGCAGTTTTTAAATCTGCTTTTTATTTTCATTTTGTCTTAGCACGAGAACTAATTGAAGCAATTTTTTCTTAAGATCTGTGGTTTAACTGTGCATACTTTTCTGTATCCATCTCCTAACCCTCAACAAATCAGTTCGTTCTTTCCACGTATTGTAAATCCCACCATAAAACTGAGTGATGTTCTATAATTTAGTTACCATACTTCTTATTTGTAGATGTATTAGATTCCAGTTGTCTCCAGAAATATCTAAAACATAGGAGTTATATAAGCATTCAGTTTCTTAAATCCTTAGCAACTGGATTCAATAATAAATTCTATTCCATTTGGCTCTTATATACAAGCACAGTTTATTCATCTCTCATGAAATCAGTTTTACTGAATCTAGAATTCCAGTTCACCATTAGATTTTTTTTTCTGATTGGGGAGGGCCTCAGAAATGGCTCTCCTTGACAGGTGGCATCGCTGTGTTCTTAAACTAACTAGTTTAATTGAATATAAAGGTCCTCCTTCGTTTGATTTATTCTCTTATTCTTAAACTATTGATTCAGTTGTACACAATTTGGTAAGCTCAAGAAAAAGTTAGCCATCGTTTGATTGAGGAAAATTGTAGTTTATATTGATCTCCTTTCTTGCCAAGAGCATGTTATTTTTGCTGACAGCAACAATTAATTTTTTTTGGTTTCTTCCTGTCTCAATATTAGCTGAAATTGAGGAAATACAGACCATTGTTTGACATGTAATTCTGAAAGATGTTTTATTATTGGGTCCAGGGATTTGTATAGTTCCAGTAATGGCCATGGACTCCACTTGACCCCAGATGTACTTAAAGTGTTGGTTGAGGGCAGGAATTTAGGATTTTTTAAATGTATGCTAGTTACAGGCACAGAAATCTTATTGACCATCTGTTCGTTTCCAAAACCCATAGAAGCCACAGGAGCATGGATTTATGGGTTTGAGGAACAAACAAGAAGTTACTTCAGAGCTCTTTACCTCCAGTGCCAATCTGTTAGATATCCAGTTAAATCTGGGAAACTATCCTTGCCACCTCCATTTTACAGATTACTGTGAAGTTTATATTTCTTTGCTTCCCTCTGTTAAGCTTCTGATGTAGTCAAGGTTTCCTTCATTTTATGGCATTATTCCAAGGTGATAAAAACAATCTGCCTGAAATATCTTGTTCTCTACTTTTGGTACTGCCAGGCACATGATCCATCTGATGACAGGAAATAGCAGGAACCTATGGAAATGTATAGCATTAGCTTGAAAACATAGGACAAACTGGCTTGATTTAGGCAGATTTGTATTTTCCCAATCCTTAACGCATGCCTTATTTGCATATCAAATGCGAAGGCATTTACTTACGAAGCTGTGGGTAATTTCCTCTGTTTTTGACTTTTGAAAATGAGTTTATTTTGCTTCAAAGATCCCTTTTGGCCTACTCAACACCACAGATACTTTTTCTAAGGATAAACTCAGAATCTCTTGGCAACTAATTAGTCAAATCAACAAGTATCTCTTGATCTTGGCCTCAGGGACAGTTCTCTTCTTGTGGCATGTCGAGGAGAGCTTTTATTGAATTCTCCATAAAAGCATTCCTGTATGACTCAGAAACACAGAAATGATATGCCGGTCAGAGAATCTGATTAAACATTTCTACTATGAGAAATCAAGATATTTCCTGATGATTACGAGGACAGACAGTACTGGTTGGCACTTTGTTGTGAGAAAAGGATCTTTCCTGGCACCACAGAGCTTTTTGAGTTTGCAGCTGGGCAATTTTTGTCAGCATCAGTGGCTACCTTTCCTTGCCCTCTCTTGGCCTCTGCTTTCATCATACAATATTTCTCAAATATTTGAACTATATGGTTATGCTATTGGAGGCCATGACTGAAGAAAGCTGTTGTATATCCTTTGGGTCTAATTGTAGAGAATTACACACTCATCAGCTATTAGAAGGGGAAATAACTTTCTCAGAAGTAATTGAGACCTAGAAAGAGGAGGTGACTTCCTCAAAAGTACACAGCTGATTGTTCCAGCAGAACTGAAGCTAGAATCCAACCTTCGGGTCTATATCTCTTAGGTATGGAGAGTCACATTGTCAGAACAGAACAAAAATGGCCTTGGTAGAAAAATTTGTTAAAAATAAAAAATCTGTGGCTCACATCTGTAATCCCAGCACTTTGAGAGGCTGAGGCAGCAGGATCCCTTGAGCCCAGGAGTTCAAAATCAGCCTGGGCAACATAGTGAAATCCATTCCTTCTTCATACACAAAAAATCAGCCAGGCAAGGTGGTGTGCGCCTGTAGTCCCAGCCACTTGAGAGGCTGAGGTGGGAGGATCGCTTGAGCCTGGGAGGACGAGGCTGCAGTGAGATGTGACTGCGCCACTGCACTCCAGCCTGGGTGGCAGAATAAGACCATGTCTCAAAAAAAAATCAAACAAAAAAGGTCTGTCTGCTTATGAAATTGATACATGTTTATTGTAGGAAATTCAGGAACTACAAAAATAAGAAAAATAAGATTAAATAATCAGGATTTTTACCAAGTTAATTATTGTTAAATTTCCTTCCAGTCTATTTCTCTCTATACGCACACACACTCACACACACACTCTATATATCAGTTAGAGTTTTTGACAAGAAACAGAAGGAATACCTAGCTTGTATTTTGAAGATAATTATATGAAGGGACTATTTATATAGCTTTAAAGGAGCTAACAGTGGATGTTGGGACACCAAGAGACTAGCCACAGTGGACAGGGGGAAGAAAAAGTGTGTGGGAACTCAGCAAGAGCTGGAGCTGTGGGAGAAGAACTGGCCATCTAAAGTTGTAATAATAGAGGACATGAGCAAAGGGTTAGCCAACCCCAGCCCCCTCAGCATGAGCATTTGAGCTGTAGTTAGTTTCCTAACTCTGTTTCCTTGGCAATCTGAGAAAAGTTGGAATGCCGAATACGTTAGGAGGCATCTTTGCTTATGCTTAAAATGATCCCTGGATTGGGAGAATTATAAAGACCTGATGGAGAAGCCATATTTTGGACATCTCTGACTGCAGTGATTCTTGTGGCTGGGCACATTTCTTGCTGGGTCCCTGGACTCAGTGTGCCTGTGGGGGCATTTCAAGACATAATGGCTCCTATAGGATAGGAGGATTTTAAGACAGGTAGCTTATAGCTGTTTTGCTCTTTATACCTATATTGTTTTGGCATGGACTGTAGCAAACACTCCCATTGAAAAGGGATACCTGATACTGCCCTGCTGTGTTTCCTGTTTTATATCCTTCTGAGTAGAGTGGCTCTAAGTGTGTCGTCTGTTAGTCTTTGAGCATGAATATGCAGTTGAATCTAAGAAAACTCAGCACATCTCAGGGATACATCACTGCCCAAACTGTGATGCAAAAGTATGGGGGGAAGGGGAAAAATACCCCAAGCTCTCTCTCCTTCTGTCCTCTACTCTCCTAGAACTCCTCCCCTTACTTTGACTAAACCTAACCAGAAGATGGAGCTCCAGGAGAAACGCCCTGATGGTCCCAGCTGTGGCAGGTACTCACCATAGTTTATCATGCTTCTATTGATGGACACCTGGGCTGTTTTCAGTTTTTAGCTGCCATGAACATTTGTGTACAAGGCTATAGTTACATATTTTAATTTCTCTTTGATAAATTCATAGGAGTTGAATTTTTGGGTCACAGGATCGACAAACATTTAACTTTTTAAGAAATGGCCTGTTTTGGAATGGTGGCTCACACCTGTAATCCCAGCAGTTTGAGTGGCCAAGGCGGGTGGATCACAAGGTCAAGAGATCAAGACCATCCTGGCCAACATGGTGAAACCCTGTCTCTACTAAAAATACAAAACTTAGCTGGGCATGGTGGTGCATGCTTGTAATCTCAGTTACTCAGGAGGCTGAGGAAGGAGAATCTCTTGAACCCAGGAGGCAGAGGTTGCAGTGAGCCAGGATTGCGCCACTGCACTCCAGCCTGGCAACACAGAGAGACTCCATCTCAAAAAAAAAAAGGAAATGGCCTGTTTTTCAAAGTGGTTGTACCATTGTATAGTCCTGCAAACAATGTAAGAGAGTCCCTCTCGTTTCACACATTTCCAGCATTTGGTGTTCAGTTTTTCATCTGGGCCATGCTAGTGGCTATATAGTAGTGTCTCATTGTGGTTTAATTGAATTTCCCCAATGACTAATGATTGGGGAGGAGGTTTTCATGTTCTTATTTGTCATGCACATAGCTTTTATGAAGTATCTGTGCAAGTCTTTATAGAATTTGATTGTCATTTGATTGATTGTTATTGTCTATTTGATTATTTTTATTATCGAGTTGTAGGAGTTCCTTATATCTTCTGGATACAAGTCCTCTGTCAGATATGTGTGTTATGATCATTGTCAGTCAGTGGTTTGTTCATTTTCTCAATGGTGACTTTGATTCAGCAACATTTAAAAATGTTGTTAAGTCCAACTTATAATTTTTTTCTTTTTGTGCCTTCTCTTTGCTTGCCCCAAGATTTAGAAAAAATCATAGTTGTAGATTATTAAAATAATTTCAATTTAAAAATGAAATCCAGGGTGCTTTTCAGATTACCATGTGTCCTACTTCATAGCAGGTGTGTCTTCATAAAAGTTTATAAAATGCTGACTGCTTAGCATTGCAAAGAGACCTTGATACCATTTTTTCCAAACTCCTCCCTAACATTAGATTTCCTTTAAAAAATATTTCTGATAATAATTCAGCCTCTAGATGTGTATTAGACTGTTCTCTCACTGCTATAAAGAAATACCTGAGAATGGGTAATTTATAAAGAAAAGAGGTTGAATTGGCTCACGGTTCTGCAGGCTGTACAAGAGGCATAGCAGCTTCTGCTTTTGGGGAAGCCTCAGGAAACTTACAATCATGGCAGAAGGTGAAGGGGAAGCAGGCACTTCTTACATGGCCAGAGCAAGAGGAAGAGAGAGAGAAGAGGGAGGTGATACACACTTCTAAACAACCAGACCTCATGGTAACTCACTCACTCACAATCACGAAAACAGCACTGAAGGTATGGTGCTAACCCATTCATGAGAACTCCACCCCCATGACCCAGTCATCTCCCACCAGGCGCCACCCCCAACACTGGGGATTACGATTCGACATGAGATTTGGTAGGGACACAGAGCCAAACCATATCAGGATGCTTCTAGAGATTGAAAGCTACCAGAAGTGAGAAATGAAGCCAAATATAAAATAATCACTTCTTGAAATTGACGCACTCTTTTAATAATTTGCTAAGTAGAATTGTATACAATAAGAATTTTACTGAAATTCATTGCTAGTTTGATGAAAGTTTTGAAAACCAAAATTACAGTCTATTGGCCAGTGCTTACACAGCTTCAGGATTATAGTTTGCATTGGGATACAGAGAATAGGGTCAGCCATGTCACTGTCTAGGCAGTGGCAGTGTGGTAAGTGCAATAAAGGAACATGTGGCATGGCTGAGAGAATAATTTGTCCTTTGTGGGTATGTCAGGGGATATTGTGGAAATATGCTTGAGCTGGGCTCAAAATGGGTAGGAGTCCCCACAAGGAGTTGGAGGGTTGGAATGGGGGGAACTAGTAGTAGTGAATATTGCTGCACATTTGAGTCTGAGTCTCAAGCAGTAGGAAATGAGATGAACAGATTGGTAGGGCCTAGAGCATGAATACTTTGCACCTTGTTCTGTGACTTCCCTGCAAAGAATAGAATCAACAAGGGTGACTGGTAGCATCAAGACCAGCCAGGAGGCTCCAGCAGCAACCTAAGCTAGTAGTTCTTGAATTCTCAAATAGGTGTGCTTCAGTTTATTAGTCCTTAGTCCTTGTTTTTTTTTGAGACAGAGTCTCATTCTGTTGCCCAGTCTGGAGTGCAGTGGTGCCATCACAGCTTACTGCAGCCTCGACCTCCTGGGTTCAAGTGATCCTCCCACCTCAGCCTCCCAAGTGGCTGGGGCTGTAGGCGTTACCATGCCTGGCTAATTTTTTAATTTTTAATTTTGTAGATATGGGGTCTCACTATGTTGCCCAGGCTGGTCTCGAACTTCTGGGCTCAAGGGATCCTCCTGACTTGGCCTCCTGGAGTGTTGGGGTTACAGGTGTGAGCCACCATGCCTGTCCCGTCCTTACCTTTTGAATCAGAATCTCCTGGGTAGAGGCTGGTCCTTCAGATTTTTTCCTGGGCTCTGGAGGTGATTCTGAAGCTCACTGGAGTTTAAAAACTGCTGGTGAATGATGAGGATATCTTAACTAAGACAGTGAGAAAGAAACAAGTGCCTTGATTAGAGAGGTATTAGGGATTGGCAACTGGATAGTATTCCTGGTGACCAGCTGTATGTAAGGAATGAGGGAGTAGGATCACGGCTTGAGTGATTTCAAAAATGTCATTCCTGCCTGTTACTTATATGGCAACACAGAGCAGATGTGTGCGAGAAAGGAAGTTTAATCTTAGATATAGACACAAATTCCTATCAAGAAATGCCTATTTTTATCACCCAGAAATAACATTAACTTTGGGAAAATATAGTTCTGTCAATATAAATATTGCAGATAGTAATGAAGTACTTTCATTATATAATACTTAATCTTTTCAGAGGACATACTCAACTTGCATTTGTTTGGCATTGAGATTTGTTGCTTGCCTACTACATACTGTGATGACTTTAGCCTAGATCTATTACTATTATTGTTTTACAGATGATGAAACTGAAGCTCAGAGAGGTTAATTCATTTCCCTAAGGTCAGTCTAGTCAGGAAGGAGGCAGGGCGAAGATTCAGAACTCCTGATGTTGCCAAATCCAGTTTTCTTCTCATTATTACACAGCTGCCTCTAGTAATGTGGATGGGCGGGGTTTTTTTTCTTCTTATTTATACATGATAAACTTGAAGTCCAGAGAAAAGTCCAAGGTTTCAAGCTGGTAAGTATCAGAGTAGGGACCAGAACCCAGGTTCCTGTTTCCTGACCCCAGCTCTTTTCACTGTCTCCTTCTGCTTCCCAGGTGCTTACAGAAGTTGGGTTCCCTTCCTGCTTTTTGTATGTACAATTGGACTTTTACCTCCTAAAATGGGAAGACTTTAAAGCATTATAAAATATTGTTTTGAAGGGAAGAAATATTGTTTGAGAAGCAAAGCTAACCCTCAAGGCTCAGTTGCTTTGAGGTTGGTATGTGACAGCACATTTCCAGCCTGGGAATGATGTTTTTTGTTGTTGTTGTGTTTTTTTTTTTTTTTTTTTTTTAATTAGGAACCTGACTTTGATGGTGAAAGAAATATGGAAGTAACTCCAGGAGAAAAGGTACTCAGGAACACCAAACAGCAACGGGATCTGCATAATCGGCTGAGAGAGATTGATGAAAAGCTGAGAATGATGAAGGAAAATGTGGTAAGTCTTTCTTTTCTTTTAATTAATTTTTTTTTAGAAAAAAATAGAGGTGGGGGTCTCTCTATGTTGCCCAGGCTGGTCTCGAACTCCTGGGCTCAAGTGACCTGCCCCACTCAGCCTCCCAAAGGGTTAGGGTTCCAGGTGTGGGCCACCACACCCGACCATCTCTCTTATTTAAAGTTTAATTATAGCCAATACTTGTACCAAAAAAGGTTTCAGTCTCTTTTGACTATTTTATGACTGTTCTCATGTGTTAAATCAGCCATGTGAATTTGTCAGTAACAATGTGAATAAAAGCTAAACATATAATTCATAGGACTTTGATATTATTCTGAATTTAAGCAATTTATATAATATAAAACATTAATTTAAATAACATAAAGCATATTCTGACTTCAGATAGTGTGTAAGATACTTTGGATAGTGTGTAAGATACTATCTGAAGTCAGAATAATTATCCTTAATCCTAATATTCTGACAGTGACACAAATATTCGGTTTTTGTGGAAAAATTTGGTAGTTCTACCTAAAATCATCCTTCTGTTTTGAACTTATACCTTAAATTCTCTCACTTTTTGTTTGTAATTACTAATTTATTATTAGTAATTAATGAATTTTAATGCATTCCAAGTCTTTCTTGGCCTACTTCATGTTTTTCTTGCTCAACATAAAGACATGTCATTACTGATGAGTGAAAACTCTTAGAACAACTCATTTGTGAGCTGGTTGATACTCTGAACCTGTTAGAAATGCTCTATTGTATTATGATTTTCCAGCTACCCATAGCATGTTTTTAGCTGGATACCTGGATTTTACCTAAAATTAAACATGTCAAGGCTGAGCTTGTGACTGTGGTCTTGCGGTAAGTACCTGCAGTAACCGCTTTTGGTCTCCTGCTAAATTCTGTCATCTCGGGTGATCTTCAAGCCTCTTTGAGTTTTAATCAATGTGACTAATTTGTTGCCATATCCTTCCTGAGTTTCTTATGACTCAGTCTTTTTTTTTTTTTTGTCCCTACTTTTATCACCCTTCTCTCAGTGTTGTCACCTCCTGCCTTAGCCACTTATAACCTGGTTTTTGTAGGATTTCTTGTTTCCAGTCACTCCCTTCTCTCATTATTCCACTTAATATACTGCACTGTGGAGTAAACATCAGGTGAGTGATTTTAAAATGTGCTCCCCTTCAGAGCCCCTGAGAGTATGTCACAACACCTTGATGGTCAAGCCCAGCTGAACTGCCCTCACTGCCTGCAGGCCACAGATAGCAGCACTGACACAGAGCCTGATGGGGATCAGGGCCACCTCATGAGAGTTAGGCAGCAGATCTAAAGGGAATTAATACATGGTGCTTCTTTTAGAGCTCATTTTTATTTGCTTTGCATGGAGAATCTCATGGGTGTTATATTTCAGGGAGACCTCTGTTTCCATTTTCAGAGAGATTTCCCTGATTCTGTTGATGGGATGAAGTAGAAGAAGTAGGAATGGGCCGGGTGCAGTGGCTCACTCTTGTAATCCCAGCACTTTGGGAGGCCGAGGTGGGTGGATTGCCTGAACTCAGGAGTTCGCGACCAGCCTGGGTAACAAGGTGAAACCCTGTCTCTACTAAAATCCAAAAAAATTAGCTAAGTGTGGCGGTGTGCACCTGTAGTCCCAGTTACTTGGGAGGCTGAGGCAGGAGAACTGCTTGCACCCGGGAGGTGGAGGTTGCAGTGAGCCCGAGATTGCGCAACTGCACTCCAGCCTGGGTGACAGAGTAAGACTCTGTCTCAAAAAAAAAAAGTAGGAATGGTAGGGAAGTGTAAGGGGGCTCTTGGCCATTCATTGTAGTGGTAATGATGGTACATTGTAAATTCGATGTGATAAATGAAATGTTTGTGGTTTGATTGGTTTTGAAAACTGTTGGTACTTCCTCTCACCCCATATCTGCCAATCCAAGGTGGGCTAAGCCTGTCACTCCCCATGATCCATTCTCCTGATTTCTGACTGCTGTGGTCTGGAGGTTTGTGTCCCCCCAGAATTCCTGTTGAAACCCTAATCCCCAAGGTGATGGGATTAGGAGGTGGAGAATTTGGGGAAGTGATTAGGTCATGTCAGTGAAACCCTTGTGAGTGAAATTAGTGCCTTTATAAAAGAGGCCCAAGGGAACTCTTTTGCCCCTTTTACCATGTGAGGATGTAGTGAGAAGTCACCCCTATCAACAAGGAAATGGGCTCTTACTAGGCACCAAACCTGCCAGCTCTTTGATCTTGGACTTCCCAGCTTCTAGAACTGTGAGAAATAAGTTTCTGTTGTTTATAAACCACCCAAAGTACCATTATTTTGTTGCCCAAACAGACTTAAGACACTGGCCATTTATCACATACCTTGAACACGTACCTGTTCTTTTCTACCACGTCTCTACCATTATTTAATTTTGGCTCAAAACCAGGATCCTTTAAGAAAGCGTATGTCATTTCACTGCCTTATGAAGTTTGGCTACATTTAAAGGGATATGATAAATGTCAAGAGTTGGTTGTTATCCAAGTGGAAAAGAATAATACATGAGTAGATAAGAGCAGTTATTGAATACCAACTATGAGCCAGGCACTGTCCCAAGTATTTTACAGATACTGAAGTGTTTAATCATCACAGCTGCTCCATGAGGTAAATACCAGTCCTCATTTTGTAGATGAAGAAATGGAGCAAAAGAGAGGTTGACTAATTCCTTAACGCTAGTAAGTGGAGGAGATAGGATTCAAATGGTTAGCATTTAACAACTATGCTATTACTGCCTTTCTGGGACTTGCTTTTCTTTTCATGATTAATGGTTTTTTTTGTTAATTAAAGTGTGATAAACTTGTTATAATCAGTAATACTCATGAGTGAAATGTTTGGGTTCCCCTATACAAATTTTATTTTCATAGTTTTGTGTTTTATAGTTAACACTTTCAGAGGCTGTTATCTGCATGATAAAGGCCCACGAATGTTGATATGTACTGTTTTATGTTTTTTTTTTTCTGAGACAAGAGTATCACTTCCGTCGCCCAAGAACCTCCCACCTCAGCCTCCTGAGTAGCTGGGACTACAGGTGTGTGCCACCATGACCAGCTAATTTTTTTATATTTAGGAGAGGCAGGGGTTTACCTTGTTTCCCAGGCTGATCTGTCACTCCTGAGCTCAAGCAATCTGCCCACTTGGCCTCCCAGAGGGCTGGGATTACAGGCCTGAGCTGCCACGTCTGGCCCTGTTTTATGTTTTCATTGCTTAGTGTAGATTCATAACTGTAGATTCATAACTGATTTCATAATTGTGGATTCACATTGTGTACCATGTGACCTGTGGAGGGGAAGATACTGTGTGTTTCAAACTCTGAAAACGCACTGTACCTCATAGATGGCTAGATATTATTTCGACCGGGAATCTGGAGACCTGAGCCCTTGTTTCAGTTTTGTTTATAGCCTGCTCTGTGACTTTGAATAAATTACGTAGTTTCTTAGAGCAGGGGTCCCCCATCCCTGGACCAAGGACCAGGTACAGGGCCGCTCAGCAGGTGGCGAGCAGCAGCTGAGGGGGGCTTCACTTGTATTTATAGCTACTCCCCATCTCTTGCTTTACCTGAGCTCTGCCTCCTATCAGATCAGTGGCATTAGATTCTCATAGGAGCACGAGTCCTGTTGTGAACTGCACATGCCAGCGGTCTAGATTGCACACTCCTTGTGAAAATCTAATGCCTGATCATCTGAGGTGGGACAGTTTCATCCAAAAACCATACCCCTCCCCCACCCCTCCCCCTATTGCCAAAAAGGTTGGGGACCGCTGTCTGAGAGACTTCATTTCATTGCTTTAAAATCAAGAGAGTAGTGCAAGATGACCTCTGTTCTTTTGCCAGAGATTGTTGGCACACTTATTTTTAATAAGAAGTGATGTTATTTGTAATATATAGTATCTAAAACTAGTTTGTGTGTTTCCTAAATATTTGGTATTAATTGGATTAAATCTTCTATTGAAAGTTACTTTTGGAAGTTTAGTAACACTTTTTAGGAGAATGCAAGATTGTCTTTTCCATATACAAAATTAGTCTACTGCCCTCCAACCAGAGAATGTGGTTTCTGAATGATAGGAAATGGCCAACTTTGCAGTTTTGCCTTATTCTGCCTCCTGCAATGGAACATCCTTTCAGGATTACTGGTGGAAGATGTAATCTGTGGGCATTGAATTGGTGATCTAAGAATCAAACCCATATCGTGTTTTAGGGATGGGAGAAGAAAGAGTGAGCTAAGGGGCAGCATAGGAGCCCTGGGGGGTACTGGAAACGCCTGCATCCGGGATTGATTTGTCAGTAAAGGCTGGAAAAGCAGCTTAATTCTGTGTTTCAGGGTTAGGCTGAGGCTGCTGATGCACGTTTGTCTTGGTCAAGACTGGTTGAGGAAGTGGGATTTGATTTAGTCCATAGGAGGTGGTAGTGTTGTTGGCATCAGTGGATTTAGCTATTAGGAGCTAGGGAAAGTAGACACAATGAAATGAGGTTGAAGCTCACACACTTAATATGAAACTCAGTAGGCATCAGGGGCCTTGAAAGGCAGCTCTGAGAGTGGAGGAAGGATGAGCCGCGGGTGCTGGAAGCAGCATGTGTGAGGCACATCTGTAGGATTTCCTTAGTGTGAGTCAGTCGTGTCATACAGCTGCTCTGGGACACATTAAGAGAGAAGTAAGCAAAATGGATCATCTGTAGATATTAGAGTGACCAAGATGAGGAAGAGATGTAAAACCAGGTCATATGAGGGACTGTTAATGGGGCTACATGTATTTATTTAGCCCAGCAAAGAAGAGACTAGTGCGTGTGTGTTTTATATGTGTTTGTTGGGGTAGGAGGGAAGGGGAGTGGTTTGGTAGAAAAATCACAGATGGTCACTTCCCAAAGAGATTTAAAGGGCTAACATGTTAAATGTTAATTTGATTCTTTATAGTGGAGGAGGAAAATGCATGGTGATTGGGAAGCCAAAAAGAGACATATTTCTGGTAAATATTGAGGAAGAAAGTTAGAATTATCTCATTGGAAATGGTCTGTCTGGGACTAAGTATTCAAACTAGACTGGAGTGACGCTGGCTGGGTAGAGAGTGTTGAAGTATCATGGGGTGCCTGGATGGTTTAGGTGAGTGTCTCAGGCCCAAGCAGGCAGCCTGTAGATGGTGAATAGGTGGAGGAGCTGCGCTTTGAGCTCTTTTCACATGTCAGGGAGTTTGTGCTGAGCCACCTGCCGCTTGCCTAGTTGGTTCCCATGGGGTTAGGTGTAGTGGCTTTAGCCATGGATAGGAGTTTTTCTACCAGGTTACTTGTATGGAGACAATTTGAGATGTTCGAATGAAGAGATAATGGGAGTATCTGCTTTCATAGAATAGGCACCATAAGACAGCCCCCGCAGACAGTCTCTCCATCATTTGCCATACAAGTGATGTCTGTCTCTGGTACTTCAAACCAGACAAAGAAGAGAGTAGTTTTCTGTTGGTTTGGGTGCTCTGCCGGCTTCTCTGCCCATCCAGTCTTTTAACCCCACTCTGCCCTAAATCACTTCCCTGGTCCTAGTATATAAGCTTTATATAGAGGGCATGGTGGTTAAAGGTCATACTGCTTGGGGTTTGAATCTCAACTGTGCACTTAGTAGCTGTGTGACCTTGGTGGGTCCCCTGGGCCCTCTGCTTCAGTTCATTAATCTGTAGAATGGAGATAATTACAATTACTGTAACACTCACCTCATAGGGCTGCTACGAAGTTTAAATTAGTGTATGTAAGGTACTTAGAACAGGGTCTGGACATTTTAAGTACTATATACATTTGTTTTGCTATTTTTATTATTAACATAATTAATATGGCATTTACATAAGCTTGTTTCCAGGGGGGAAGGACATCTTATGGAAGGCAACATTGAAGATGGAGGGGTAAGCCTTGGAGAAGAACCAGGGTACCCTTTTCCTTATTCAGGATGAAAGAAAGGAAGGGTGGGCCAAGAAAGGCAGGCTGAGAGATGAAGAGAAGGTGTGAGAGACCATGTTTGAATGTTCTCTACTTACCCTGTAAATTAGCGACCTCTCCATATGGTCAGAGTGGGAGGGTAGAGTGGCATTTGAAGAAGGGGTAGGAAGGGACTGGAATAGAGCCAGTGAAAATGAGATAAAAGCAATGGTAAACAGTCAGGTAGCCCAGGGGAGGTTGGAAACCCTGCTGTGAAATGGAGCCAGCCAGCAACGCTGAAAGGTTTCTCTGACAGCTCTCAGGAGTCCACCAAAGCTGGAGATGAGAGGTGATGAGTTGAGGCAAGGGTGAGGAGAGGTTGGGTGATTGCAATGAAAGATCAAGGGGGCAAAGGAACTGGTGGCAGATACCTATGGGGGCAAGGGAACTGGTGATGGTTACCTATGAGACCATAACTGAAAAAATGTAATATATATACCTCAGATATCAGCTGGGACCCTTTTGCCTTGCTTTGACCTAGTTTGATAACTTAGTGTACTGACACAGAATAGAATACCATCTGCCTGTCAAAAGAATGAGGTAAGTCTATGTGTCTTGAAAAGATGTCTGTGATTGAGTATTAAGGAAAAAGAGCCTGTTGCAGAAGATAGTGATCAGTGTGATACCATTTTTATAAAAAGAGTCATAGGAAAATCCTGGAACAATGTACATATACCAAATGCTTACCAGCAGTTACTTTTAGCAGGGATTGGGATGGATGGGGAGGCAAAGAAAGGAAATTAACTTTTTGTAACACACATTATTTAAAGGGAAAAATGTATTGGGATTATGGGTGATTTTTATATTATTATTGTGCTTTTCTTTATATCTCAGACTTCTGTAATATACATGTGTTGTGTCTATACAGAAATAATGTTTAAAAATGTGGAAAGCATCTATGTGTACAAGAGATCATTGCTTATTGTATCTCAGTAAAAGGTTTTTATATATTTAGAAAAATAGAGTGAGTCATCACAAGGAATAGTATTCGGCTTTACCAGCAATTAAAATTCGTATTCAGACAACTTGTAGGAACTATATACACCTGTTAGGCCAGCCAAAAGAATGACAAATATGATATCATTATGTGTCAGTAAGAGTAGTGTAAAGATTGGGACAGTGATATTTGGACATTATTGGTAGCTTTTTGAATGGTTTATTTTTTCTCCTGGAAAACAATTGGTCAATGAATGTAACAACAGCTATAATATGATTCATATTTTTGAGCTGTGTAATTCTACTTTTAGGAATATTTTCAAAGTAATAATGCCCAAGGAAACCAACTAACCAACCGACCAAACAAACAAAAAAGCCCCAGGAAATAAATGTTCTCAAAGAAGGGAATGTCAAAGCAACTTATATAATATTAACCCATTTAATTCTATGGTAGGATGATAAAAATGACAAGGACCTGGACTTTGTCAATAGAAGACTTTTTGTTTTTTTTTTTGAGCTGAGGCTCGCTCTGTTGCCTAGGCTGGAGTGCAATGGCGTGATCTCGGCTCACTGCAACCTCTGCCTCCCAGGTTCAAGCGATTCTCCTTCGTTAGCCTCCTGAGTAGCGGGGACTACAGGCATGTGCCACCACACCAGACTAATTTTTGTATTTTTAGTAGAGATGAGGGTTTGCCATGTTGGCCAGGCTGGTCTCAAACTCCTGACCTCAAGTGATCTGCTTGCCTTGGCCTCCCAAAGTGCTGGGATTACAGGCGTGAGCCACCGCACCAGGCTAATATAGGACTTCTAATTGAAAATATACGATACGAAACATAAAAATAAACATTTAAGATAGACTTTATCAACTATCTTATATATATATTCATATATTGGCGCATATATACTAACAATCACCTGAAGGGAAATAGAATATGTGCTATAACTTACCTTTATTAGATAATTTTCACTTTCTATTAAATTGCCTTTATTTCTAAAGAAAAGGGAGCCATAATTGAGGCAATTTTATTATATCATTCTTTTATTTAAGGATATTTTAATCCATTAACATAATGATGGACTTTTTGAATAATTTAAATGAATAGCAACAATAATTCATTATTTGTCTCATTTTTCAGAGGTGTGAGTGTTCCATTGTGACAATAAAGATTTTTTGTTTTTTTTTTTTAAAAAATAAAGAACATTTTTGACTTCTAGAGTTAGGTAAAAATACCTTTGATGAAGTTGCATAATGATCCTATCTTTCACAAATCAAAAGAATTCCATTTTAAAAGTTTTTGCATTTTAAATAAAAAATCATCAATCTGACCTTATCCCATTGATCCCACTAATGATAAAATACTCTCAAAGATGTTTTGTTTGTATTGTTAGGAAAAACTTCTCTCTAGTTCTAGTCATTCCAAATGCTTTGACCACACTTTTTAGGTCTTTTTTGTGTCTCTTTTTGATTCTCAGTTTGAACTTCATTCATTTTCTCCATCATTTGAAGTCTCTACTATTTCTATCCACATTCTTTCTCTTTTCAGTTTCCTGGAAACCACTGAGCTTGGCCTTGTTTGGTGAACTGCATTGTCATTATTGCATCAAAATGTTAGCACTCTAAGCCCTGTTGCTGAGCACTGGGATAAGAATGTGGCTCACAAAGGATGATAAATCCTTACATTCTGATTCTTATTTCGACATGCTCTTGTCATTTAACCTGATACAAGCATATGTGAAACCCAGTCAGAAGACTGGAGTGCTCCTTCTGCTTAAAGAATGGGTTGGAAAGTCTACCTTCAATTGTTACACATGCTATAGATTCAGAATTCTCAAATGTGAGAGCTAAAGAGGCTTAGAGGTCACGTGGGGCAGTTCCATGGATTAGAAACCAAAGTCTTGAGCAGCTAAATGATTTTTCAGAAATAATCGAAGCCCAGCTCTTCTGACACCTCAACCTGTGAACATTTCAATAAATCCAACCTCTCTAAGTCACATCTGTATAGTTCAGCCAATTTTCAGCTAAGATTTGTGGCCACCCACAAATGTAGGCTTTATTCTAAAACCTTTAAGCTATCACCAACCGGATATTCATCTTTTCCAAATTCAGCACTACTCCAAACAGACCTGACATGTTTGTGGTTAAACAGGAAGACCAGATAGTGTGCTTTGGTATTCATACATTAATGAAAGTCTGAATTGGAAAAATAGTTATACTTTGGTGTCATTGTTTATAACTGCAGAAATTATTTTAATCTTTTTTTCACTTGTAACAGGTTTTAGAAATGTGGATAAAATAATAACACTGCCACATACAATTGGTATTTAGAGTATACAACTTTTGTTCTTTCGGTAGGTGGTAGCAGGTGTGTGTACTAATGATGCAAAACATTTGGTTTTAAACTTTTGGAGAGTGAGATTTGTACGTTAACAGAGAAACATTAAAAAATTTGTTCTCTTAATCATAGGCCCATTTTGAAACAAGCAAGTAGAACATAAAATTTTCAGAAGCACTTATATATTTCTACATCATTTAATGCAGAAATCTCAAAAAAACTCCTTGCCATGGAATATTATCATTTAATAGTTGAGAATGTAGAATAGTTATAGTTACATGGCTGATGTTCATGAATTATCCTGCAATGAATAAATGACCCAGTAACCTTTTAAAAGTTATTGACTATATAGATCAATATAATTTATGAGAGATTTGAAACATAATTAGCTGGAGTTCTTCGAGAGGAAAATGTTTTTATTTATTTATTACTTTTTTAAAATTTTACTTTAAGTTCTGGGATACCTGTGCAGAACGTGCAGGTTTGTTACATAGGTATACATGTGCCATGGTGGTTTGCTGCACCCATCAACCCGTCGTCTAGGTTTTAAGCCCTGCATGGATTACGTATTTGTCCTAATGTTTGAGATGAAAATGTTAAGGATAGTTGGATATTTTTTCATGAACTTACTTTGTTTCAACTATCCTTTTAAATCAATTTGTAAAATATATTAGTAGGTTTCAGTTTCAAATTCATTTTGGAATGAGAGAGGTTATAAATAAACTTTGTATTCTACCTATACTGTAAACATTTTAAAAATTATTAAAGATGTTTTGTTCTGGATTATGGTTTTTCACATGTGTTATGATAATGCAGATGATATGTTATAGAAGATGTAGGTATTGTGCTGTTTCTGAATAATAATGTGCCATAACTTGAGAGGCACCTTAAAAATGACAATTATGGGCTGGGCACGGTGGCTCACGCCTGTAATCCCAGCCCTTTGGGAGGCTGAGGTGGGCGGATCACCTGAGGTCGGGAGTTTGAGACCAGCCTGACCAACATGGCGAAACCTCATCACTACTAAAAATACAAAATTAACCAGGCATGGTGGTGCATGCCTGTAATCCTAGCTACTCGAGAGGGTGAGGCAGGAGAACTGTTTGAACCCAGGAGGCAGAGGTTGCAGTGAGCAGAAATAGCACCTTTGCACTCCAGCCTGGGCAACAAGAGTGAAACTCCATCTGAAAAAAAAAGACAATTATGATGGTAACTTTGTTTTATAATATTGCTTATTTTTCCTTAAATTCTTATTGTTGAGCAGAGGCTCTAGAAATAGGTAATAAGACTAGCTAGGTTTTAACCTAACTTACCTTTTGCTTTCTGAATTAGTTTTTAAAGTTCATTGGTAGCGGCCATGTGCTGTAGGTGTGATTACGTGGAACAAGGACAGGTACATGCTTCAAGAAATAAACAAATGTGAATATAATTATTAAGTATAATTATATAAAATAATTATTGTAAAAATTATAATATATGATACACACACACCATATTTAAGCAGTATAGCATTGAGGTAAAAGAAAAATGTGTACATAAACATTATACTGATTTTAGAGGTTAAAATGAAGCCTGTTATTTGGATGTTGACACAGGGTAGTAACATGCCACATGGAACTGTTTCCAGCCCCTATGCAAATCTCTGAACGGGAGAGTTCTAGTTCCAGCTGTATGGCAGACTGGATGTTAAGAGAGACCCTGCTTGGGAAAGCAAGCCTGAGCATGCTAGATAAAATATATTTTTAAAAAAGTAGTTTTAAAAGCATGGCTGAGCTGGCAGAAATGTGTAAGGGAATTCCTTGGAGGGTAGGAATGACAAGACACTGTGTTAGGAGGGGTAAGTGACCACTGGAACAAACATTGGTCCCCATGGTATCTGTTGACCTCTGAAGGCCTGAAGTGTGGGTTTAATGAGGCATGTGTAGAGGGAGCACAGGAAACAGAGCCCAAGACAGGGTAGAGGTCAAGTCAGAGCTCCCACGTAGAGTCAGCACACCAAATGGTTCTTCCAAGTGGAAAAACGAAGAAGAATCTGCTCTGGAGAGGGATTGGTGGGGACATGTGTAGCTGTCTCTGCTTTGGTTGTGGGTGGAATGGAAAAGAAAAGACGCCCATGAGAATGACTAATGATAAGCCTGCATGAAGGTAGGCTTTGGGTTTGAGTTCATACCACCCGTAGGGCCAAGTTGAATGTTCAGTTGAAAATGGTCTTAGATTGGAGTAATCCTAGCTCCTCGTAGAAGGAAAGGGAAATCTCTCTGGAAGAACACAATAATGTAAATCTAGACCTTAATAAATTCCCACAAATAAAATTTAAGGGCCATGAATCCACAATAGAGGACTCCCCCGACCCCCAACACATAAAGAAAGAAACTGCCATGAGCGATGGTTAATTGAAAAAACATGCTATAGAGTCAGTTCCACGTAGACTGCAGAGTTTGGAGTGGTCTGTTTCAGAATGTAAAATATGTCTGTTTAATATATTTAAAGAAAGAAAATGAGCTTTGAGAATATGACAGAGATTTGAAATGAAACGAGATAGAATTCATAGAAATGAAAATATAATGTTAAGTGGACATTCTTGGAGTTAGACCTTCCTTGATCCTTTAAACAGGATCCTGGCACTTACATCTATTTTCCCTTCATCATTCTATAGCTTTTTAAAAGCTTTGCACCATCCCTCCAGTGAGAACAACAACGGTTTTTCAAACCAGTCAGGGAAAAGTTGTTACACAGTTTTTGTAAAACAGCACATTAGCCTCTGAGACCTAGGGCAGAAGGAAGAAAAAGAGATAGATTATAATTACACAAAACCTACATATGCAGGAATATATTACTGTTATTTTTTTGCCAGTAAGATGGATTTTTTTTGAACTTTTTTTTGCCCTTCTTATTGCCCTTCTTAGCTTCTGCTGTTCATTCCTTAAAATGTTAACTCTTATCTTACCCTAAGTTTTTACATTGAACAGTTTCTTAGTTGGAACACATACCAGATTTACTAAAGAAGTGTACTCCCTGATCCATTAAAAAAAAGTTTTTTTAAGATGGGGTCTCACTCTGTCACCCAGGCTGGAGTGCAGTGGTGCAGTCTTGGCTCACCACAACCCCTGCCCCCTGGGCTCAAGTGGTCTTCCCACCTCAGCCCCCTGAATAGCTGGGACTACAGGCCTGCATCACCATGCCCAGCTAATTTTTGTGTTTTTTGTAGAGGCGAGGTCTCACTATGTTGCCCAGGTTGATCTCGAACTTGTGGGCTCAAGCAGGCTGCCTACCTCGGCCTCCCAAAGTGCTGGGATTACATGAGTGAGCCATTGCATCCAATGAAAGCTGTATTTTAAATGGGAACTGGAATGGCACAAAAATTCTGTGTCCCAACTTTTGGGTTCAGGAAATCTGTTCATCCTTTGCAGATGCTCAAGAATCTTTGTGTAACTGGATTCTGTGCTGAATATATATGGGGACCTATGGGCTGCATAGTGGAGTAGTGAAAACCTTGTATAGACACTGGTGGGCAATCTTTCCTCCCTGCTCAAGGCCATAGGACATCCCTTCATATATTTGTAATAATTTTCTCTGGAGCTCAAAATGGAAAGCAATGGGCTGATTACTATTTTGACAGTCATAATTTGTGACCAGACTTTAAAAAATATTGTGGTCAATGATGTTGCACAATTACTTTTGTCTGTCACATAGAAAAAAAAATCCAGATTTAATTCAATGCAAACAAATAAATAAAATGCTCTACTAAGAATATAGAGTCAAGCTTTTGGTCTAGTGGGAGAGGCTGGGACTAGTCGACAAATATAAGGCAGAAATAAAATGACATGAGAGAAATAGAAATCAAGTGCTATATTTGATCAAAACAGAACAGTTACAGCAGAGTGATTTGGAAAGGCTTTGTGGAAAATGTGAAATCTGAATTGAGCCTTGAGGAATGAGTCGGGTTTCATTTGGGATAGATGGGGGTGGGTGTTACAGAAAGAAGACACTGTGGAAAAGGGCCAGCTTTTGGAAAGCTTGGGTCATTATAGGGAACAGAATGATCAGTAACATTTATGAATTAATCATAGAGAGTTCTGACTTTTTGCCAATGCCATAAAGATACATGACATCTTAGAAACTTGAATTTTGCTGAACCGAGAACTTGAATCAGGCTTTCTGCAGGGCTCTTGTTTGGGAGTAAGTCGCTTAGTGAGTGAGTGAGTGCTCCCAGCAGAGGGCCCGGCATCCTCAGCCGGTGAAGCTCGCCCATTCTTAGCTTGGCATGGTGTGGGCCTTAATACTTGTGAACTATTGAAGCTATGTTTCTGTGTCTTTTAAAAAAAATCTTCTAGTGGTAGTGATTGAAAAGCAGACGGCGGTTCTTATTCATGACAACAATGCTTCAGAAATTTGAGTGGAATGCTGAATTTGGTATTGGATCAGATGGGTGACAGGAGTGTGGAATTTTGCAGACGACTCAGGAAGAAACTCCTTTTCACATCGGAGGTCTGCTTTCTTCCACTCCGGATGAAAGGAAATAGAAGGAAATAAAATTATAAAAGTAGAATGAGGCCATATTGAATAGGAGGCTGTGATTGGTGGATAAAGTTTTCTGAGCAGCTGTTTAATATGAACTAAACTTTTAGAAAAGATATTATTGGCAGGTTGATTATACTTTTACGATCAACGAAGATACATGGTGAGAGTTGTTATAAGAACTATTCAAAAAAGTGGAAGTTCAATAAAATGAAATGATCCACGTAATAGATATTATATTTCCAAAGTTTCCATTCTCCCAACTTTTGTGTCCAACATTAAGATTGTGAATTTTGTTGAATTTTTCTTTAATCCCCATATCTCTAGGCATTTATTCCTATCTCTAACAAAATTGCAACAATATTTGTGAAAATAAAACTATGGTACACATTAACAACTGCCTACCCCAAATCCACTTCCTGTTTTTCCTTACTGATAAAATTCTAGTTAAAAATACTGTGCGAGACTCCCTTGTAACTAGGGTGACCATGTAAGTTAGTTCTGGCCAGTCAGATAAAAGCAGAAGTCTCTTGATAAAAAGAAAAACAGCTGACATATGCCTTTTGCCCTTCATCTTTTCCCTTCTTGGTTGGAGCATAGAAACACTGCCTGAACCTTCAGGAGGCATCTTGAGACCACAAGGGCAGGTCAGAAAGAGAGGAGGCTGGGGCAGTTGTCCCATCATAAAGTTATTGCATCACCTCTTACCTGTTTACCTCTGACCAATTTCTTAAGTTGGAAAAATAAACCAACCTTCGTTATGCCAGGCAGGTCACTGGGTTTCTTTTATGAAAGCAATCCTAACTGATACAGTAGCCCTCTTTTGGGAGGGTATAAAATGGATAGCATTCCTTCTGGTGCACTGGGAGAATTCAGGGAATGAATGAGTTTTGCAAGGGAATTGTGGTGACACTTTAGTGTGTTTGCCCTGTGGGAAGCGAGTTTGAACCCCAAACTGAAAGTTATACCATCCACCAGCATTGGCAAACTATAATGCCGCTCCACTGCTCACGTGTGTGTGGCCCAAAGGGGCAGAACACCCCTGGGGAAAACACTGATCACGAGGAGTGCAGAATGCTCAGATAAGCTTCCGGTAAGCATAGACTTTAATTTTGGGGAAAAGGAGTAACTAGTGGCAGGTGTTTTACCGAGTGTGGTGGAGGGAGCAAACCTCTTGCGTAATGCCACTGATGAAGACCTGTTATTTAAAGAGAATACTGAGTATTTGCAGAGTTACAGAAATGGCAATAAGAATCTCGACAAGATGAACTAGTATTCCAGACCAGCACTGTCCAACAGAAACACAATGCAACCACATAAGTAATTTTATATCTTCTGCTAGTCACATTAAAAAGGTAAAAAGAAGCAGGTGAAATTGTATTTAACTCACTATATTCAAATATCATTTTGACATGTAATTAATAAAACATTATTAATTGTATATTATATATATATATATGAAATCCAGTGTGTTTTGTACACTTATAACACATCTTGATTTGGACTCAGCCACCTTTCAAGGTCTCCATTGCCCCATGTGGCTAGTGGCTATTAACAGAGCAGTTTCAGAGAAGAAAAAGGTGATTTATGTAGTACTCAGATACATTGGTTTATTTTTTTTAAACAAGTAAACATTTCCCCAACATTCTAATTTTCTAGGGGTGTAGAAGAAACAGGCATTAGTAGGATTCTAGGAGAGTCTAAAAATAATGAAGAGAGAGGTCCTGTAGTAGTGTCTAGCTGTGTGTTTTTAAAGTGAGTCTGACATGGGTTGTTAGATTTGATCTAAAAATGAGGGCCAAGAAATGAAAATTGAAATAAAAGACTTACTGAAACCATATGTGTAATCTTGGAAAAGAAAGAATATGCTCAATTTCATCTCTTGGACATATTGAGAAGTAGGAGAAGTGTATCTTTGTAGAATTATTCACAATGTCTATCTCAAATGATGGAAATTTTCTTGTTTTATCATTTTTCTGTTACAGGCTTTTTCCTTCCTTAAATTGGAAGTGATGAGAGAAGACAAATTTGGGGAGCACAGGGCAGAATGTCTGACTTCATTCTTATAGCTGCTGAGCTTGATGTCAACTCAGTTTGTATTTGATTCCTGAAGTTAGAATATTTCAGAAATCTTTCTTTGGGCACTATTTGCTAATGCAATTATTATTTATCCCAGTTCATTCCATGCATGACGTATTCTGGAAGGGTTTTTAACTCGTCACATTCTTACTGGCCAACCAGTATCAAATACACGGAATGAGGTTTCAGGCCCTGCCTCCATTGAGGCACTTCCCTCTGGGAAATACTAGAGAGTATTTTTAAAGAGTCTGTGTGGACACACAGCAAGTTTTAGTTTGTTTTTGTTTTTGTTTGGTATACCTAGAAACACATTTTGTGAATGTGAAGGGTTCTCTTGTGCCCAACTAGAAATAAACGCTGACTGCCTCTGAAGATAAGGATGGAGAATTTGTTGAAAGATTTCTCTTTAATTACAAAGTGGTTATGCAAATGTGATTATAGTTGAAATTTATTTTCATAGGGAAGATAGCTTTTGGGGACATTCAGGCAATCTAGAAAAATATAAAGAAGAAAAGAAAAATTATGCATGCAAGCATAGTTAACCCTTGGTCATTATCCTGTCTGACGTTTTCCCTATGCGCATGTACCCCAAATGCTCACTTTCCCCCATCCCAGCACATGCGCGCCCGCGCACACACACACACACACACACACACCTCCCCCTTTCCCCTGCTCCTTTCCTCTCTTCTTCAATCTCCTCCCTCTCCTCCCCTTCCTTCCTCCTTTTTTGTCTTTTTACAAGCCAGGATCATATTCTACGTAGGTTTTATAGCCTGCTTTTTCACTTAACAGTAAATACATTATGGTACTTTGTGAGTGTGTCTATTGAATGAAGCCTCTCTGTTCATTTCTAGTAATGTCCAATATTGTTACTATAAACCATGACAGAGTGAGCATTTGTTTAATCATTGTCTTAGGATGTATTCTTTTTTTTTTTTGAGGCAG
>NW_012123709.1:1355996-1357448 GCF_000951035.1 Colobus angolensis palliatus
GTTACTAGCAAATTTGGACATATTTTCAATTGTTTATTGGCAGTTTGTGTTTCTTCTTCGGTGCATTGACCATTTGTGTCTTTGTTCATTTATGTATTTTATTAAGGTATTCTTTTCATTTTGTATTGGAAAGCTGTCTATATATTTAAAACATATTCTGTTTGTCACATATATTACAGATTTAACTACCTCTAAAGTGTTAATTTTACTTACTGTTCTACAATATTGAAAAGTTTTGCGAGGTGCTGTTTTTCTATCTTATTTTCATACGGAGTCATTTGTGAGAAATATATGCTGGGTATTGCAACCTGCTTTTTGTTTGTTGAAGTAATCCATCAAAAGCATTTATATACTTTCATGTATAAGCCCTGCATCATCTCTAGAGTGTATTTTGAGTAAGTAATATCAACGAAATCACCATCTAATTATGTTCTTGCTAAAGTGCCTGCTATTACCTTTGAAGTTTGCTGCTAATCTCTTCTTAGCTTCATTGCTTAGTATCTAAGGTTTAGATAAGCAGTGACAGTTAAAAACATAGAAGAATGCAATTTTTTTCTTGAGTGAGTCTACTTTTAATATTTGAATTGAATGTTAGCTAAGAAGTAGTAAACTCACTGTTTTAATTTTTATTTATCCTATCTCTGCATTGTGTGCAGACACACATGATCAACATCAATAGTCTAAGATTATCCTTCAGAAAATTTTCCTAACAACTCAAACAATGTCCCATAGTCAGTGGGCTCCTAACAGTGCATTTTGATTTAAATGTCTGTTAAAAAGCAGAAATTTGCATAGTTTGGGAAGTCTACCCATTGTCATACTTCTGCATATGAAAGTAATATGGTATGTTAAATTTGTGAAAAATAGCAACATTAAATTTGTGTCTCTAAGAATTTAAAATTAAGTAGGGGACACAGGACAAATAAATATAACTCGTGGGAGTACATAAACAATAATTTAAAGGCTTTGAGGGGTGAAGTATGTAAAGTAGAATGTGATACGTTGGCAAGAAAGCTTTAGAGGCAGAGCTTGAGTTATCATTCAGAGAGAAGGAGCAGAGTGAGACAAGCAGAAGAGGAACAGTTGGATACTGGGTGCCACAGGGTATGGATGGGGATTAGCAGCCATGGAGGGCAGGCTGGCAGAGAACACCAAAGGCAGTGATACACCAAAGGCAATGACCAGAAGTGTATCTTGATGTAGAGGTCAAGTACTAACCCCAGGTGGGCAGCTAGTACCTTTTCAAAATGGTGGGCATGGCATGGCTATTGCATGCAATTTAAGAAAATAGGTGAAATCCTGGCATATGCAAATGTTAGAGAAGTACAACCAACATAAAAGCAAGACAGAGCTCTAAAACCCTGTTGTTCTATGATTCTGTTTGCTGGGAAAATGTAAACACCACTGACAGCACATCTCTATTACAGATGTATGGGAAGGTAAATGGGCTCA
>NW_012123709.1:1358008-1365021 GCF_000951035.1 Colobus angolensis palliatus
AGTTTAAAAATTGTTTTATAATGTTTGCTGGTTTTAGCCATCTATTTTAAACCATATGTTCTCTTTAAACAAATTTCATAATTCTTAAAACTTTGATATTCTGATTTCTATATTCTTGATACTGAATTAGGGAATTCCTAGTGATAACTCATAGTAGATTAGTAAATGCAATTAGATTTCAAGGTCTCCATGGCTATGATGGTTACATACTAAAATCCTTGAATTAGAGTGACAAAAAAATAAAATAAATCACTTGGTATCATTTGCAGAGAATAATTGTTCCTTTATTTATATAGTGCATCATAGTTTGCAAAGTGCTTGTTTCTGCAGTTTTTAAATTTATTTGACAAATTAATAGTTGAATATATTTGTAGGGTACAATGTGGACTTTTGATGTGTATATACGTTGTAGAAAGATTAAATCAAGCTAATTAATATGTATCCATCACTTCACCTCCTTATTTTTTTTGTGATGAAAATATTTCAATCTATTCTTCTATGTTCCTGCAGTTTTTGTTTCATCTTCGTGAAAACCTTGGAGGCAGGTGGCATAGCTGTCACTACCTCTATTGTTACAGATAAGGACACCAGACATAGGGCTTTGGTGACTTGTCCATAACCCACATCTGACTTCCAGGAGAGTTCTTTAAATACATACAGCCTCTATCACCATTATTTGATTACAACTCCTCAGTTAGATGATTCCTGAAAGCAGTTTTCTTGATTTTCTTCTCCTTCATATATGGTGTCCTATTTTGGGCCTTAGCAGAGTTGATATTCAAATACAATATTGAATGAATTATTTTACTGAGAAAGGTAGGAATATAGTGCACCTTAAATAGATTTGCTAAAATACTTAAATCTTACTCTGGCTGAGGTTTTGGAAAAATTAGATGTAGGGACAGGTCAGCAACCATGCGTTCAGCTTGATTCCTTCACAGAGACTTAGTAGCAGTTAAGCACAGCGAATAAGGTGGGCAGACAAATCTTTTACCTGGCCTGTGATCATGGAGTGTGCCTCAGTCATTAAATAAATCTGCAAGGGCCCAAAAAGTGGTTGCTTCAAATCATTTTTATACTGTTTTTGTGGCTTGTATACTTGACTGTTCAGGAGCTACCAGACCATAAAATCCAGCCAGTGAGAGCACTGGAAGTCACGGAGCTCAAAGGTTTATTACGTGGTGTGAAACTCTATTGTTTTGTGCATGTGTTAAATAATTGCTGTCAGTGCAAGACTGTTAAAAACTCCCGTCTAGTAATAACATGAATGCACTTTATGGCTTCAAAAGGAGATAAAAGAAATTTCTTAGTCAGCACTTTGACGGCATCACAGCTAATGTCAGTTTTGTTATTGTGAGGACTTTACTTTTGGCAGATGCTCTCCCTTCTGGCAGCAGAGCTCTAATTACCATATAAATTAAGCTGGGAAGTGAGCGGAGGGCATGCAACTCAGCCGCTTCTGCCTTGTACCCAGGTTTCCAGGGCTGCAGTGCCAGGCAGGCATAGCGTGGGCTGACGCCATGGAGAGGGCTCCACTCCCCTTCTCCTCTTTCTTCCCATTCACATCCATTAGAGGGACATTAAGCGGCTTAGCTGCTGTGCAAACACAAAGATCATTCTTTTTTCTTCTTTTCTTTTCTTTTTTTTTTTTTTTTAAACCTAGGGTCTTCTCTCTAATAGCATTCCAGGAATTAGCCTAATCCATCCTGCTTTAATTCATAGGCACTAATTATATTTCAGCATACATTCTTACACACTAAATTATAAGTATCCTTACTTTAATCAGTTGTAACTAGTCCTTAAATTGAGGGTTTAGTACTCTCCTTTTATCGGATAACAGGCTTTGCTGTGTTATGTGATGGGATTAAACTGTTTATTTAGGATGTAGAACTGAAGACGTGGATGATGTGTTCGTTTTTTTCCTAAAGTGCTCTGTATTTTCTTCAGCCAGAGTGTGTTTCAGAACTTCATAATGACCTTTTAAAATTTGTAAAATGGTGTCTAATGCTTAGGTCCTTTTGGGATGTGAACTGACAAGCACAATTTGTAGAAACATAATTCTAATGCAGGTGAATAATCGTTTATAGTTGCAAAGCATTTCACACATAAACTATTCTGTTTGGTGTTTAAGTCGCCCTCCAGGTGGGTAACTGAAGGATTCCTGGGAGGCGGTCACTGAAGGCCACACAGTTGGTAGTGCAGCTGGTGTGGAGTACGAGTCTCATCTCCGTCTGGGGGCTCTTTCCTTCCACCTCACTCTGCTTATTGACTGGAGTTCCCTCTACCTTACAAAGCACCTAGTAAGATGATCTCTTCCTATCAGCATTTCAATTTTTTTTTTTTAGACTTTGTGGAAAATAATCGTTTTGCAGCACTTAAAGAGAATCACTTGTGGGCATTCCATAAAATTTTACATTTTACTGACAGCACAAAAAAAGGAAATTGTTTTTTCTTTTTGGCAAGTAATTGCTAGTCTAGCTTTTAAAATTATCTGTCTATATACCTATTACTCACTATCTACCTACCTATCTATCTATCTATCTATCTATCTATCCCCTCACAGGGCTTTAAGCCTCTTGAAAGAAGTGTAAAGAAGATAGACTGATGACTGCCCCCCTGGTAACTGGCACTTCAGAGAGGGTGAGAGAATTCACAGATAATTCTCTTTTCCGAGCTAGGAAAGAGTCAAATTAGTTGAGAGACTTCACTTTCAGTCCAGTACTTCCTCCAGCCCCATGAATAAGAGTGTACCCATCAAAGAATCCCCTTCGGCCATCTTTATCTTATCAGGATCTCTCTACTTTAATAGATGAGACTCTTTGGAAAGGCCTTTAATTTGCTGAGGTCACAGACTCATCCCGGAGCCTAACTTCTTGAAGAAGAACATTCCGCCTTAGCGGTTTCAGGCAGGCCCACTGGGTCACTGTGCACTGTCCAGAGGTGACTGGCTGAGGGAAAGAAGGGGCTGAAATCTGCTGTGCTCCATGTGATGAATGGTGCTTGCTGGCACACCGCTTCTTCTTACACAAGAGGCTGCAGTCACTGGCCAAGTCTTGCAGTGGGGCAGCTGTCATCCGGGGCCGCTGCCCTGTTGCGGCACTCAGAGCAGGAGCAGCTGCATCCCCATCTACCTAGTCACCAAAGACAGACACTTCACTTCTTTTTTTCTTTTCTTTTCTAAATTGTGAGGAATGTCTAGGCACTTGCTCTTTAGGTGGACATGGAAAGTCACCCTTCCCTAAAGACTGGACTTAACCCTATTAATTATGCAAATATAATGCAAATGAGTAACCATGATTCTGGGAGAAGAGTGACAGGAAATTGTTGGCGAGACAAAGTCTCACAGTGCTGATTGCCTGTATAGGGGCCAAGGAACTTCCTGGAGGAAAGGGAGTCCAACTGTAACCCCTTTCTCTTTTTTGGCTCAATTTTACTTGAACCTCTCTCATGGATTGATGTTGCTCCAGCAGAGGTCCCTTGGAAAGAAAGGACTCCAAGGGGCCCAAAGGGAAACTCACTATGGAGAAAGGAGAAGGTTGAACTGGCTAACATTCGGGTCTTTCTAGGCTCACGAGGGAGGGCTCGTGGCTGAGCCTGGGTTTCTGGCACAGCATTGATCCCTTGACAGTGTGTATGAGTTAAGGTAAAGCAGCGGTTCCCTGGGATCCCAAGTGTGAGGCATCACTGTCATCTTTGCAGGGATCTGGAACACCAGGGTTTGTGGCAGCAGTGGACAAAAGTAACAACTCTGTGGTTTTACCAGGAGCTGCAGCACCTAGAAGTGTGGACTCATCTTGGACTGATGAGGCTTTCTATTCTGTTTTGACGTGGCATTTGGAATCAGGACAGACCTCAACATTTTTCAACAATTTGGGGTAGGGCTGGGGAGCAGCTTCAGGAGGGAGATACTGGAATTGCTGCTAATAACATAGACTAATGGGGTCTCAAAACCAGTGAATTGGGAAAGGAAGAGATTGGACTATATTTTTACCCCACAGTTATGAAGGGAGTCATATCAGTGTGTTCTTCCTCCATAATGTCTTTCAAATCCTTTAGCTCTGTCTTACCTCATTAACTAATCCTTCTGCAACTAGTCTCTCCAGTCCTTTCCCACACTGCTGCAAGAATGATCTTTCCAGAATGCAAATATGATATGGCACTCCCCTGATTAACATTCTTTAAGGGCCCTGTAACCTTTAAGATGAATCCAGATTTCCTGGCCGGCTGTACGCTTTTCAGCCTCATCGCTTGCCATAGCTCCCAGTCCACCCAGCGTGCCCACCACCGTGAACGACTTGCTGTTCCCTAACATACAAACCTTCTTTATGCCACTGAGTCTTTGCACATGTTATTCTTCCCTGTTTTTCACTTTCTCATTCTTAAAGGCTTATTCAAATATCCTCTCCTTTATGGTAGAAAAACTCCACTCCATATCATCTGAATCCCAACATGGAAGCCTAATACATGGGTACTGGCCTTCTTCCTAAAAGGCTGGTTTTGAATGAGTGATTTTCAGCATGAGAAATGAATGATTCAAGAAAACCCACACCAGAAGAAGAAAGGTAGAAATAAAATGATAATGGACTCAAATGATTCTCCATTTGCTGCTTTTTCCTTTTGAGGGCTTCAGTGATTTATGCTGTTTGTGTGGGCATTTAGATAACTAATCTTAACTATTATTATAAATATAGTAATTGGATTAAGTATGTGTGATATTGTGATATAATGAGAAAGATATATTTAGTCTTTGTCCCCATTTCCTGGCACACAGCTCCTAAAACCTTTGTAATATCCTGAGTGAGAGGGGTGATAGGAGCAACTTTTGTTATAATAGTTGGTCTTGGTCTTCATTTCCTGACACAAGACTTTCTAAGACCCTTGGGCTCTCTGGAGAGAAAAGAGTGTCTTGTTTGCTCACGAGAGATGACTGGTGACTGGAGGCTCCTAGATAGTTTACGGATGAAGGCTGGTCACTGGAAAGACCAAAGCGTGATTAGAAGGTTGGAACTTTCAGTCCACCCTAGATGTCCAAGGAGGGGAGAGGGTCTGGCGATTAAGCTCATCACCAATGACCAAAGAATTAATCAGTCATGCCTATATAATGAAGCTTTCATAAACACCCCTAAATCATGGGTTTTGGAGAACTTTTGGGTTGGTATACATGTAGAGGTGCTGGGAGGGTGGTGTGCACAGAGAGGACGATGACATTCTGTGTTCCTTCCACGTACATTTCCCTATGCATCTCTTCTGTTTGGCTGTTCCTCAGTAGTATCTTTTATAGTAAAGCAGTAATAGTAAGTTAACTATTTTCCGGAGTTCTGGGAGTCATTCTAGTTGTTGAACCTGAAGAGTGGATCATGGGAACCCCTGATTTATAATTGGTCAGAGAGTCCAGGTCAGAGAGGCCTGGCATATGTCTAATTGACATCTTCATATGTCAAATAACTCATCCAAACTAGTTAACGCCACTGAAAATTCTTGGTGAAACAGACCTCTAGAAAATACACTTCCCCATTTTTAAATTGTTCTTAGTAATTCACTAAAATTTAGCCTATGCAAATTTTTCCAGTGGTGGGCTCTACTTAGCAGTCACAAAACTGGAGAAGGACACCACCTCACCCACAGGTGTTAGGCAAAGGGATTGGGTGCTGGGTCAGAGCCACATGAAGTAGGGTTTTAGAGGGCATAGGCATGCATGTATTTGAATACTCAACATGGAAACAGAGCTGTGCTTCTGCATAGGACTTAGAATCTGGAATAAAAATAGATATTTTTCTCTGCAGTCCTATACCTTTGCTACTCAGTTTTAAAAGTTTGTGACTTTCTAGAAATCATAGTACAGATGGTCCCTGACTTATGATGGTCAATTTAATGATTTTTCAACTTTATGATGGTGCAAAAGCCATATGCATTCAGTAGAAACCAGACTCAAATATCTATACCAACATTCTTTTTTTCACTTTAGGTACAGCATTCAAGAAATTACATGAGATATTCAACACGTTGTTATAAAATAGGCTTTGTGTTAGATGATTTTTCCCAACTGTAGGCTAATATAAGTGTTCTGAGCATGTTTAAGGTAGGCTGAACTAAGCTATGATGTTCAGTAGGTTAGGTGATTAAATAAATGGATTTTTGGCTTATGGTATTTTCAACTTACAATGGGTTTATCAGGATGTAAGCCCATTGTAAGTTGTGGAACATCTGTATTCGGATCATTATCGTCACCCTGAAGTTGTGGTTTCTTTTAGGTATGTGTTTTGTGAACGCATATGATTGCCTCGACTGGTCTGATTTCTCAGCAGAGACTAGTCTGTCTACTTCTACTTTGTATTCAGAGACATTACTTATAAGCAGAGTTGGTAGCTTCCTACCAATATAGTCCCATGATGCTTGGCAGGCCCCTTAGCCTAATAATACATCTCTCTTCTGATTCCTAGTGCTTGAAGTTCTTTAGCTTGGTTTGGTTCCAAATTTTGGGAGTTAGAGATTCCTTTAAGAATCTCATTAAGGCTGTGAACCTCTTTACTGGAAAAGTGCTCATATAGATGTACATAAAAATGTGTTCTTGAACTCTAAAATTAAGAACTCCTGTGTTAGGTAGAGGTAAAGCCTTTTCACAATTAAGGAAGAGGCTTAAAATGTAAATCAGGCAAGGCAAGAGGACACATTCATTAAACAAGCATTGATTAAGGGCTTACTGTTTACAAACACCATAGGTAGGTTTGGGGCATACAGATTAAGACCTGGTCTTCTTTCTTGACAAACTTTTGGCTTGGTAGAGGAGGCCCTCATGTAGACAGAGAGTTACAATGTGAGGTATTCAGGCCTGAAAAAGAGGCGGATACGAAGTGCCAGAGAACCACATGGGAGGTAGGGACCAACTCTGCAAGTGACCGGCACATGTTTACCTTAGAACGGAAATGGCTGATTCTAGACCCTTGCTTCAGTCAATTTAGAAAGGTGAAAGCCGGGTGTGGTGGCTCACGCCTGTAATCCCAGCACTTTGGGAG
>NW_012123709.1:1365071-1389918 GCF_000951035.1 Colobus angolensis palliatus
AAAAGGTAAAAAAAAAAGAAAGAAAGAAAGGTGAAAGGGCATTGGGTGTGTCAAAAGCAAGAGTGTTACTGAGTGAGAGGCTACAAAGCAGGGAATGAGGCAGAATCGATTGAACCCGGGAGGCGGAGGTTGCCGTGAGCCAAGATCGTGCCATTGTACTCCAGCCTGGGCAACCAGAGCAAAATGTCATCTCAAAAAAAAAAAAAAGAAAAGAAAAAGGTAAAAAAAAAAGAAAGAAAGAAAGGTGAAAGGGCATCGGGTGTGTCAAAAGCAACAGTGTTACTGAGTGAGAGGCTACAAAGCAGGGAAGGACACAGACTGGAGAGAAAAGGAGAGATTGAGGTTGCTAAGGAGAAACCGCACGTTTAAAAAGTTTACTTGGGACCCAGCCATTTGTAGCTACCTGAAACGGGTGATATTTTGCAAATAGATACAGACAAGTTGGCAGAATTGTCTGCCCCATGCCCCTGCCAACAACAAACAAAACATAAAACGTAATTCCAAATAAGCAAAATGCACATTACTCAGACTTTCTCTTTGAATCTAATAATATCACCCAAGTCTTGGGAAATTTGCTAATTGTTTGTCGATCCTACAAGATCATAATCTAGACCTGTTTTAAAAAATCTTTTAAAACCTCAATGTATTTATTTGAAAGGGATGAAGAAATGGTATACATTCTACCCAGTCTGCAGGATTACTTGACACTTGCCATCATAGGCTGGGACTCGAGAAATATTAGAGGCCACCATTTGTTTTTTCAGTTAGGCACAGCCTTTACTCACAGGGCTTTTGCAATTATTTTAATTCAGTTACACATATAGTTGAAGCTACTACACCAGACCAAGTTCCACAAGATAAGCAGTCTCTAGAGTCATTTTGGTGCGTCCTTTTGTGTTTATTTGTAAGTAAAGAAGTTTAGTTCCGTTAATGGCCTTTGTCAAAGCATTTTGAAGAGAGTGGCACTTTGTATGGAAGATGTCATTCTCAAATAACCACCTTCTATGGGAAGGGGCAGAATAGACTCCTCTTATGTACATTTAGAAGATATTTGTGATAAAAAGAATGAAAACAAATTTATCTCAGTTCTGCATTGTAATATTGGAATAATGCATTGCCAAGGGGCGATAAAGTCAGAATACCAATTTATATTGACAGTTTGGTGAGATACTCTTCTGTGATTCTATACCAAAGCATTATATGTAGAAGTTAATGGGAAAAGTTTTTAATTAAGAATATATTTTCTAATTTATTTATTTGGTTTTTGTTAAACTGAGGCACCTGTGTTTTGAATTTTATACTGCTAATACTTTGGGAAAGCCATAGTAGAGGTGGAAATAAGGTTTTGAGATGAAGCAGTGTAAGGGTGCCACCTAGTGGTCGCATAATCACGTCTGCGTTCGCTTTCTTGCCGGTGGAAATTGGATACCGGTGGTGGGTTTCCTAGAGCATGCCCTTCTAGGTGGTGAATTCGGTTAGCATATTGTTGTCCTTGATAGGATAAAGTTTTTACTTTTACTTTGTGGTCACTGAAATTATCCTCCTCCAAATTTGTTATTTGAAATTAGTTTTGTTAACTGGACAGCTCTTGTTACCCTTTTTGCTATTTTTAGCTAATTATGTCAGCAAAAACTTGGGTTAAATGTAAAAATTATAGTATAGTCATAGTTTCTCATTCCATTGGAATGGTCTGACATGTAACATACAGAGAACATGCAGAATGTCTGGAGTGTATCGTGGGACACAGCTAAAGCCTGGGTGCTTGCCGGCTGCGGTGAGGTTTCATTAAAGGCCTTTCTTGTTGTTTTAGGATTAGTCTCTCTTTAGTAGAATGCTGTAGAAGAAAAAAGATCAATGGAAAAACTCATCTTTTATAAAAAAAATTTGTTTTCAGATGAGATATGTTCAGTAAGCACATACCTCATTAGAGAGATGACTGTGGATGACTGACTACAGTCATTTCTTTTCTTTACCCTTAAACCACATGTAACCCAGAATTGAAACAAATACTTATATTGAGGTTTTCCAAAACAATTAGTGATAGAGATCTTAAGAAGGACCAGAATTCCTGGAGGGCGTTGTATATTTTATCTTCTCAGTGCAAGACATCTTTGAGGTTTCCTTTGCCATCCAAGGCTTTCTATGTGTGTTTGTTGGGAGTGGCAGGGGGATTTATAGGAAAGTACTTTCACTGAGATATAATTTTCCCCAGGAGGATTTTTACTTTGCTAGTGTTGTTTTGGTATCTATTTTGGGCAATATTTACATTAAAAACTTAACATCTGGTGAGTACTAACGTTTTATCTTTATCACACATGAACAATTTTTTTTTTTGTCATGGAAATCCTCATGGTGGAATTAACTAAAACGTTATAGAAAGTTCAGGAGGGCTCTTCAGAACAACACAGACTTTAGCTAAAAACTTTCCCTAAAGATGCTCTTGGGATTTGCAAATACAGCCCAGATAGCACACCAGCCATTTAGATTTTAAAGTGTGTGCTGTATACCCATCATTGTCCTAGGTGGACACTGCTGAGAAAAATACACAAAATAGTGTGATTTGTAGGAGTCTGGGTTCTCAGGGTCCTCAGAAGAGGCAGTACTGAGGCAAGTATGGAGCTAAATTGCCTGTGTTTGAGTCCTTGCTCTGCCCCGGACTAGCAATGTGACCTTGGAGAAGTTATTTGACCCTCTATGCCCCAGTTTCTTCATCTGGGGGAGGGGATACTAATAACTTGCTTTGCAGGGTTGAGTGGAAAGCATTTAGAACAGTGCCAGGATATATGGCGGGAACTCCATCCATACATGTCAGCTATTTCCATCCTAACCACATGGTAAAGCCCAGGCACCACACACAAGAGCGCAGTCCAACGCTGTATTTGATTGAGTAAGAAATGTTAAGGCCACCTACTAGAGGAGTTCATAAAAGAGAAACCAGTGTAGGCTGGGGTATTTTGGAAGAGAGGGAATAGGGACTAGATCTGGAATTTGACATTCTAAAATAAAATTTACTTTTAAACCAGCCTTCTCTATTTGGTTTTCAATTAAGGAGATCAATTCATTATGATTCTTGGTGCTATTTCCTTCTGTAGGTTAAGGACAAAGAGTAAGCTTTCCCTTGGTGCCTCATTCACTTTTTATTCATTGAGCAGCTATTTATGGACTGTGTCCTCTATGCCAAGCATTGAGTTTGAGTGAGTGAATGAGACAGGCAAGAATCACAGCTGTAGTGTCTGTTCTCCAGCCTTTTAATACTGTTCCCCATGTGCCTCAGTGACATTTCCAGATTCCTCATATTTGGTTTATTTTAAATTTTATTTTTAACAACTGTTTATGATGAAAAATTTCAGACACACGTGTGTCTGTTCCTTTGCCAGTACCACACTGTCTTCATTGCTGTAGCTTTATATTAAATTTTAAAATCAGCTCATATGATTTTTCCAACCTCATTTTTCCTTTATCAAAATTGTTCTGGTTATTCTAGTTCTTCTGTCTTTTCATATAAATTTTAGAATCAGCTTGTCTGTACCTACAGGAAATCATGCTGGGATTGTGATTGTGATTGCATAAATTTATAGATGAGTTTGGTGAGAACGGATAGCTTTATTATGTCGAATCGTCCAATTCATCAAAATGGTATGCCTCTCTATTTATTTAGTCTTCTTTCATTTCTTTCAGCTGCATTTTGTCATCTTCAGCATATAGATCCTGTATGTGCTTTTTGAGACCTGTACTTAAGTATAAACTGTAACACTGTAAGTGGTATTTTTTCTTGGTTTCTAATATGTGTGTTTTTTCTTTTGGTTTCTGTGTATACAAGAAGAGTATATATAGAAAAATGGTTAATTTTTGTGTTGAACTTTATCCTGTGAACTTGCTAAAATCACCTACTAGTTCTAGAAATTGTTTTCCCCTTGATTCCTTGGGATTTTCTCCATAGCCAGTCATGTTGTCTGTGAATAGGAACAACTTTATTTTAAATCTGCATGCCTTTTATTTCTTTTCCTTGATTTTTTTTCTTGCTTTGGCTATAACTTTTAGTACAATGTCAAGTAGGTGTGGTGGGAGTAGACATTTTTGCCTTGTTTCTGGTCTTAGGGGGAAAGCATTCAATTTTTCATCATTAAGTATTATGTTAGACGTAGGTGTTACCAGAATGAAGAAGGTCCCTTCTATTCCTAATTTGCTGAGAGTTTTGTTTTTAAATCATGAATGTATGTTGAATTTCGACAAATGCTTTCCTGCATTGATTGATGATGACTTTTTTTCCGTTTAATCTGCTAATCTGGTGGATTATATCGGTTGTCTTTTGAATACCCAACCAGTCGTGCATTCTCATGACAAAGCCCACTTGGTCATGGTTTATATCAAGTTTTGAAGTTCCAGCTGGAAATCTCTAGTAAGGGACCAGCCAGCGGAGAACAAGTAGGCTTGTGTTTGGACCAGTGTTTTGGAAACAGTTGGCTCATTGGGCTAGTGACCACCCTGTTAACTTCTGCTGACCTGTTTTCCAAGAACCCACCTGGTACCAACATGCCTTTACTGCCTGTGTATTTTGCTTCTACCCTTCTTTTAACTTATATTTATTGTTATTCTCTTTCTTTTTCTGTACTGGACCAGGAACTTCCATCAACTGGAATCATTTTCGGGCATCCTCATCTTCCATTTGTGTTTTAATTTATAGCAAGAGAGTTTGGGAATAAATTGTATTTTAAGAAACAAACATTTATTTAAATATAAACACATGTGATTTGAGTATTAAAATTTAAATGCTATTAAATAATAGTTCTTGCAATTTTTGTCATTTCATGAGGCAAGAAAAGAAAACATATGGGTGTCTTGTTATATGTAGTCTTATAAGATCTGATTTTAAATTGCAATTTATTTTAGAAGGTAATGGAAACAAACCAGAGAGTAATGTAGATGTTTGCTTGTGGTTAACATAATTTGCCTGCCTCCTCAGAGGCTAAATTCCAAGGAATTTTGTTTTCTATATTGTTAAGTCTAGAGACACAATGGTCCAGAGATCCCCGTGAAAGGGAGCCCTCATCCGGGGCGCCACGGCTTGCACAGACACCCCTCACCCCTTCCTGGGGAGCAGTGAGAATGCCATGGGCTGTGCCTGCACTGAGAGTGCTGCTTTTCTGTGAAAACACAGTCAAGTGCACCTGATAGGTCTTAGTTCCCAAGCAGTGTTAAAAGCAAATGTGTGGGGTTTTATATTTCCAGCTGCGTTTTTTTTTTTCCAAAGTAAAATATGTAGGTTTTGGTTTGCAGCAGGCCACATTTCTTCTAATAAAAACAGTTAGAATAAAATGTGTTTTATAAGCATATAAAAGTGTCAGACCATAATGATTTTAGTGCTGCCTATTTAAAAATGGTCAGTAATATTTAAGATACTAGCATCTGCAAAGGAAGTGAATTATGGAAAGTAAATTACAATATATCATTTATATAAAGGAGAAGGTAGTTGGAAGCTTGTCCAGGAACTATATTGAGACGATTTTATTTGCATTTCTATATAATATGCATGCCTTTCAGCTTTCAGTTAAATTTTGGCCCCTAAATTATTAAACTTTTATACTTGCAACTGGGCCCCAATATTAAAAAAAAAAAATCCTGTTTGTGTTTGGATACACAATTCATTTTGTGAAAAAGCACCTTCATTCTGTGGACTCATTAGAGAAAGCATCTCAGTAGGTCCCGGTGCCAAAATCAGTTGTGCCTCCTTCTGAACCATTCACTTCCTATTATCTGATGGTTACTCTGAGCTCCTTTTTGCCTTGTCTGCTAGGAAGCTTAGAAAAAATATTTCAGCGAATCTGTAACAAAGGCTACAGAACCTTAGCCCATGTGTTTTGCACACTGTACATCTGGAATCATTTTCATCTTATTTTTTTCACCTTTAGTTTCCTTTTTGCTTTCAATTTTTTTCATTTAACTCTCCTCCTGTGTTGTACTGTAGTTGTTGTTATAAGCTGCTTTAAATCCTTATTGAAATAATATAGTTGGAAATAGATTTTGATATTGATTTTGAAATTGATATGTTTCCTTTATTATTTTATCTCTATAATTACATTTCTCTAGCACTTTGACACTTTTTATTATAACTTAAAATTGCATTCTCGTAAATAATAAAATTCCAAGCAGGAAAATTTCTGATACCCATTATGACATGTTTTAAAAAATCCTTATTGTCTTTTTAGATGATAAAAGTAATACTGGATGATTATAAAAATTTCAAACCTTATAAAAATATGTAATGTAGAAAATAAAGGTCCTCCACAATCTCCTCCTGCTAACAACAACAACAACAACAACAACAACAACAACAACAAACAAAAACCCAAAGCCAAAAAACTATAAACCATTTGGTGTATAGCTTTATGGCATGACTTTAAGTTGCATTGTATTGGAGTGGCAGTGGGAATGATTTCTTTTTCCTCTGTGAATCTTGGCTATATAACTCTTTCTTCATTTCTGTGCTGTGATGCGATTTTTTTTTTCATTCTTCACAGTCCTGAAGATATGCCAGTTAAATCTGGGGGACATAAAACTCAACGTTCTTGGAATGCTTTGTAGGAGGGGATCGTGGCTGCTCTCCATCCCAGGCAAATGGAGTTTATCGTGTATGTGGTTGTGGCTCACGGCCTGACCATGGCATCGGCATCAGATAGGTCTATGCTCAGACCCTAGTAGCTGAATGACTCTGAGAAAGTTATCTTTTCTCCTTATGAAGAAAAGATAGGAATAATTGCTTGAAATTGTTGCTGTCTTGAGCAAATGAGTTTATATAAAGCACTTAACACAGTGTCTGGTATGTAGTAAATGCCAAATAAATGTTAGCTATTGTATTATTTTTGACTAATAATTGTTATTTATAGAGAAAGCCCAAGTAATCATGGGGCAAACAAGATAGATATTTATTTACCTACTATCTACATGGCTAGAATGAAGGTCCAGGCCTGACTGTGGTTCAGTTAGCAAGGACCCAGGCTCCTTGTACCTTGATGCTCATATATCTACTATTTCATGGCCTAAGATGGCTCTGACCATTTCAATCAGATTCTAACCAGGGCAAAGATCATGACAGAAGTTGTAGCTGGGCGCGGTGGCTCAAGCCTGTAATCCCAGCACTTTGGGAGGCTGAGACGGGCGGATCACGAGGTCAGGAGATCAAGACCATCCTGGCTAACACGGTGAAACCCTGTCTCTACTAAAAAATACAAAAAAAAAAAACAAAAACTAGCCGGGTGAGGAGGCGGGCGCCTGTAGTCCCAGCTACTTGGGAGGCTGAGGCAGGAGAATGGCATGAGCCCGGGAGGCGGAGCTTGCAGTGAGCCGAGATCGCGCCACTGCACTCCAGCCTGGGCGACAGAACCAGACTCTGTCTCAAAAAAAAAGAAGAAGTTGTGTGTAATATGTACACTCACATCCCATTGGCCAAATCTTAGTCATATGACCATACCCAGCAGCAAGGGAGGCTGGGAAATGAATCTTGAGTTAAGTGACTGTATGGGCAACTAGAAATTATGATATCATGTCAAAAGAGAACAGACATTGGGAGGCAACTCACAGTCCCTGCCACCCCATCTATAGCATTGTCTGTCAGATGTTCTGAATAAATACATTTTGTTTAAGAACTGGTTCCTGCTCTATTATCTATGCATTTGTCAGATACTTTTGTAAACTTGTTTATATTCTCATCTTTTACTAATTTTTGAGATAGTGATTGCTAGATGTTTATTAATAGAATCTTTTTTTCTTACATTACTTTTTATTTTTTTTGAGACAGAGTCTCGCTATGCTTTAAGATCTCCCCACAGACTAGAATTTCAGGCCTATTCTTTGCATTTTCCCAGTTCTATCACTGCATGTTTTAAGAGGTGCGCTTTCTTCCCTGAAATTAGTTAAGTACTGTGGGAGCTTGCTCAAGAGTTCACTACTTCAGATTAATGTTGTATATAGACTTCAGTTACATGATTATAAACATTCAGATGAATACTAAGTTTCAGACCTGAAAAAGCTGAAGGCTTATAATCTGTAAATATTTGGTACCTTGTGGCTATTTCAAATAGTAATGTTAAAGTTTGTGTCTGTGACAAGTGGAAAATTATGTAGCTAGGGAGATGCGTATGATGACGTTGTTTGTGATAATCTTGTTTCCCCCCCCTTAATCAATTCACTCTTTTTTGGCATTGAATAATCATTAAAATGCTTTAGCATAAATATTCCTGTCAGTAACTGCAATATTCTTGCATATAGTAGTAAATTCTCCTGTTTGATCGGGTTATCTTTACATGAGGATTTTTGTTTTTGGTTTGATTTTGTTTTCAGACACAGGGTTTCATTCTGTTGGCCAGGCCAGAGTGCAGTGGCCTGATCATAGCTCACCGTAACCTCAAGCTCCTTGGCTCAAACGATCTTCCCACCTCAGCCTCCCAAAATGCTGAGATGACAGGCATGAGCCACCATGCCTGGCCCAGAACTCTTAGTTTTAAGTTACATTCCAAGGTTGTCTCAGCTGAATAGTAGCTGAGCCTATGACCAGAATTTGGGTATTAATTCTCTTCCCCTGTCAGTTTGCCAGGGCAACAGGTCAGACAAACATACAAGGCCTTGCAGTATTTGTCCTGATCTCTTTGGCTTCTAAAGCTAGATTTTAAGATATTCAGGGTTCCGTGTTCCTTAGCCATTAGCATTTCTGGACTTCTTGGCTACTGTAATAATTATTCTGAACCATTCTCCATCTTTCTTAAAAGTTTAATGTAGGTTTTTGAGAGTAGAACTTCCTAAGATTTCGTAAAAGGTAATTTAGCTTGTTTTAATTAACAAAGATAAAAACTGATTCAAAGACACTAAAGAGTTTAGTAAACTCTGCTGAAGAATGAGCCTGTGCATATGGATAGCTGAACACCCAGACAAGATCCATTCTTGCTTTTAAACTCTGCTTTGAGATCTTTGTGGCAGAGACTTTCCCTGGATTAAAGAAAAAAAGATAATGACAATAACAAAACAATGCCCAAAGAATTAAAAAACCTACAGTCCTTTTGCTGGCCTATCAGTGAATCAATTCTCTACTGTTTAATTTTAGTAACTTCTGTGGTTTGTTTTGTATGGACTACACAGAGAAGCAGACTCAGGCTATGTCATTTCAGATTGTTTTTCAATAGGGATGGAATGTTTTCATCAGATGAGCCCAGAATTCTGATACAGTTATTGACTTTAGGGAGTGATAACATAAAACAGCATTAAAAAAGGAAAATACCATACCCTTGTTAAGAATTAGTGGTAGGATTTTATTTTTAGAAAGTAAAATTTGGAAACAACTGTGTTTGTTTTCTAGTGTATATTATTTTAAAATATTTTAGAATATTTTTGTAAGGTATGTTTCCCTATTACGTTACTCTAAATATGAATATTTTTATATTTCCAATAAAATATTCACTAATATTTACCTTTCCAATGAGATATTTTACTTGCATGACTATTTTTAAAGTATGTGCTCATTTTGGTGGAGTTGCTCTGGTGGTGTTTAAACCATATTTGCGTATTTTCCTTACGAAGGTCTCATTTTTGAATTATAAGACTAAATATCAAATGCTTTTTTGTGTTGTTGGGTAGTTTCTAGATAGAGCACAGATGGAAATGGAATATGTTTATTAACTAAAATTATTTATATTTCATTTTAAGTATAATTTTACTTTTGTAAATGTTAAGGTATATCAACTAAGTTGTATTTATTAGCAAAGTGTGTTAACAATTTGGTGTATTTTCACAAGTTGTTTTTCTATAGATACAAATATACTCATGCATATGTATATTATACATTAGAATCTAGGTATATATATATGTATTAAATATACTGGACATATTATGTTACATTATGAAAATTTTCCTTGTCAATAATTATACTTTGTAAACACACTTTTTTTTTTTTTTTAAGACGGATTCTCGCTCTGTCACCAGGATGGAGTGCAGTGGTGCGATCTTGGCTCACTGCAACCTCCAACTCCCTAGTTCAAGTGATTCTCCTGCCTCAGCCCCTGAGTAGCTGGGACTACAGGCATGCACCACCATGCCCAGCCAATTTTTGTATTTTTAGTAGAGAGGGGTTTCACTGTGTTGGCCAGGATGATCTCGATCTCTTGACCTCTTGATCTGCCTGCTTCGGCCTCCCAAAGTGCTGGGCCACAGCACCCAGTCATAAACACACTTTTAAATAACTGCCTAGTTCCTTGTGTGATTTATGACATTTTATCATTTCTCTGTGATTGAACATTTAGATTTTGTGCTATTAGATATAATACTGTAACAAACATCCTGTATACATGTCTTTGTGTCTCTGGTTACTTCCTTCAAATAAATTCCTAGGGGGTAGAAATACTGTGTTAAAGGGGTGTGAAAATAATTTTAAAAGCACTTGGTATATAATACCAAGTTCATTCATTCAGTCAAAAAATATTTTCTAACCACCAAAATTGAATCACACCCTTGGGATACAACAATGAATATGACAGTCCCTGTTCTTAACTCACCACCCAGTTGGGTGGACAGACACATATATGGTGAAGCTCAAGCCTATTCTCTCCAGAAACCTTGTATTAATTTATATGTCACCAACATTGTCAACACATGCAAGTGGTTTTGGAATGTGTATGTTTGTTCTTTTGAAATTAGTACATCATGGAATACTTTTCTGAAAAGAAAAATATTTTTACTTTGGCTATTGCATTTAATGAATCACATACTTAATAGTTTTTGACATTATTGATCTAAAAAACCTAATTCATTTCGATATCCTTATTTCCGTAACAAGGAATTTGTCTGCCTTTGTACCATATTCTCATTTCCATAGTTTTATGGGGGCCTTCTTAACTGCCCTCTCCTAGTGTCTTGATAAAATAGAACACTACTCTGACACTTGCAACAGTTAATTGAGAACTCAATTCATATTGTTTAAAACTATCTTACCAGTAGTTTGTTCTTTATCAAAGGCAGAAAAGACTCTAATTTTATGTGTATTCTTTATCAGTGTGGATGTCATGTAAGAATGGAATCTGAATACCTATAGCAGTGAAAACTCATGGTAATCCTATTATATTTAATTTACAGATTCTCCAGCATCTGCTATGTACTTCCTTAATATTTAGGACAGGAGGAGCAGATTTTTCCAGTTTTCAGGACAATAGGCTGAACGGCTGCATCTCTATATATGTATAACTACTATGTTAAATATCTGGCTATTAAAGACAATTGTTTATTATCAGAATATGCTAATGACATTTAGGAGGGGAAAAAACACATTTTTAGTATATTCTGAGGGTTGGGAAGGCAAATGTGCCTTTCATGGAGTACTGAGCGTCACGCGTTCCTATATCCAGAACACATGGCCCTCAGGAATAATTATTCTATTCACTGCTCAATAGGTTTCCCACATGTGAAGGCTGTCAAGCTTCTCTGGTTTCTAATTTAGGAGCTAAAGAGGTTTCCTTACTGGGCTCAAAAATTATCTTTAAGCAAATGTATGACTTTCCTCATTCACTCAAACATGGTCACAGATGGACACTGTACTGTGGCAAGTGTGCTTTTTCGGGATAATACACCTAATATTTTTCTGGTCCACTAGTTTCTCAAGACTCTTCATGACTGAGTGTATGATGTATGACATTCATTCTTTTTTTTGGAGACGGAGTCTCGCTGTATCACCTAGGCTGGAGTGCAGTGGCACGGTTTTGGCTCACTGCAACCTCTACCTTCTGGGTTCAAGCAATTCTCCTGCCTCAGCCTCCCGAGTAGCTGGGACTACAGGTGCCCGCCACCATGCCCAGCTAATTTTATTTTATTTATTTATTTATTTATTTTGTATTTTTAGTAGAGACGGGGTTTCACTGTGTTGCCCAGGCTGGTCTCGAACTCCTGAGCTCAGGCAATCCACCGAACTTGGCCTCCCAAAGTGCTAGGATATTCATTCTTAAGTGAGCAGGCAAACTGTTCCTGATAAGTAATGAGAGAGGGTGTAACATTTACTACTGTACTCTTTTGGTTTTATCCATTTGCATTTCATTTCATCTTGATGAAATGCGGAACTTTATCACATGAAATAAATGAAGTAGACTGCATATGACACCATGGGAATTCTGGAAGTTTGTACTTTTAAGATAAGTTTTTATTGAGGTAGGGATTTCAATTTGATTGTTAAATTGATTTCTGGTTTAATATATCCTTACATTTTATACTGAAGTTTATATTTGATAAAAGAGTATTTTGGTATTGATCATCTTTCAGGAGTTAATTTTTCAGTCTTATTTTATTATGCTGCCAAGATCTATCTATATTTTTGTATGCAGTAGTGCACCCTTTTTTAGGACTGTGTAATATTCCATAGTGAGAATGTACCTAAATTTATTTCTGCATTTTCTCAAATAGACATTTGGGTTATTTTCAGATTTTTGTTATGAATGCTACTGTGATAAACATTCCTGTACATGTTATCTGCTATACATGTGCAAAATTTCCTCTAATTTCCACAGAGAAGTGGCATTGCTGGGTTATAGAGCATCTGAATGTTATAAGATAATGCAATAATGCTTCCAAAGTAGTTGTACCAGTTTATATTCCTACCAGCAATATTTAAGAAATTTTGTTCATCCATATTCTCTTGAAACACAGGCTACTATCAGACTTAAACATTTTTGCCAGTTATGTGAGTTTATAATTGATGTGCATTTCCCTGATCACTAATGAGGTCAAATATTTATTCAAATACTTACACCTAATATATTCTGCCCCCCACCTTTTTTTTTTTTAAAAAAAAAAACCTATTCATGTATTTTGCCTAGTTTTTTTTTGAATTGTCTTGAGTTTTTCTTGTTATAGAAGTTCTTTATATATTCTTGATTCTGATCTTTTGGTGATTATACAGATGGGAGCTATCCTTTCCCAGTTTGTAGCTTTTTTTCATTTTTTATAAGATGACTTTTGATGATCACATGTCCTTGTTTTTAAAAGAGTCAAATTTACTGTATCTTGTTTTATAATGGGTACTTTTGTGTCTTTAAAAAAATACTTGTTTATCAGATTCAGAAAGAAGTCCTTAAAACATATTTTCCACTAAACATTTTAAAGATAGGCTTCTGGTATTTTAAGTCCGTAATCCATCTGGAGTTAATTTTTGTATAATGTAAAATGGAGGTTCAGTTTTCATTTTTATCACATAAACTCACCATCGCTGTCATATATTAAAGTTATGCATATGTGCGGGATTTTTGTTTTTTTTCTGGACCCTCTTCTACTCCATAGGTCAGTATGTCTCTCCCTGTCCAGAGTTAGATTGTCTTAGCCTTGTAAGAAATGCTGGTATCTGCGAGGGTGCAGGCCCCCTCCTTGCTTTTCTTTTTCAGAAGTATTTTGGTTGTTTTACCATGTGAATTTTTTTTTTTTTTTTTTTTGAGACGGAGTCTCGCTCTGTCGCCCAGGCTGGAGTGCAGTGGCGCGATCTCGGTTCACTGCAAGCTCCACCTCCTGGTTTCTGCCATTCTCCTGCCTCAGCCTCCGCAGTAGCTGGGACTACAGGCGCCCACCACCACACCCGGCTAATTTTTTTGTATTTTTAGTAGAGACAGGGTTTCACCATGTTCTCCAGGATGGTCTCGATCTCCTGACCTCGTGATCCGCCCGCCTCAGCCTCCCAAAGTGCTGGGATTACAGGCGTGATACCATGTGAATTTTAAAATCACCTTCTCAAGTTCCATGAACAACCCATGTAAGATTTTGATTAGAATTGTACTTAATTTTTGCATCAATTTGGAAAGAATGTCATCTTTATGATATTAGGTCTTCCTAATTATGAATATGGTATATCTCTCAATTTACTTGGTTATTTTAAAATGTCTCCTAATAAGTCTTTAAAATTCCCCAGTTTCACTCTTGCATCTCTTTTTAAAAAATATTTATTCCTAATTACTTGATACTTTTTGGTGCTATTATATCTTTAAATTATGTATTCTAGCTATTTATTGCTAGGGTATAGATATGTGATTCTTTTTTTTTTTTTGATGGAGTTTCACTCTGTTGCCCAGGCTGGAGTGCAGTGGCGTGATCTGAACTCACGGCAAACTCCACCTCCTGGGTTCTAGTGATTCTCCTGCCTTAGCCTCCCAACTAGCTGGGATTACAGGTGCCTGCCACCACACCCAGCTAATTTTTGTATTTTTATTAGAGACGGGTTTTCACTGTGTTAGCCAGGCTGGTTACAAACTCCTGACCTCAGGTGATCCACCCATCTCAGCCTCCCAAAGTACTGGGATTATAGGCATGAGCCACCACTCTTGGCCTGTGATTAGTCTTTGGACATTCATCTTGTATCTAGCCATCTTGCTGAATTCTCCTTTTTAAAAATAATAACTCATTGGTAGATTCTATTGGACTTTCTATGTATACAGTCATAGTTGACATTTTTATGTCCTCCTTTCTGTTCCTTTTGCCTTTTTTTCTTGTACTGTTTGGAACTCTATGATTATGTTAAGAAGTAATGATAATAGGCATTCTTTTCTAATTCTTGAGTTTGAAGGCTGTGCTTTTAATGTTTTGCCATTAAGTGTGAAGCTTGTTATAGATTTTTTAAAAATTGGCTGGGTGCCATGGCTCACACCTGTGATCCCAGCACTTTGGGAGGCTGAGGCGGGCAGATCACGAGGTCAGGAGATTGAGACCATCCTGGCTAACACAGTGAAACCCTGTCTCTACTAAAAATACAAAAAATTAGCTGGGCATGTTGGCGGGTGCCTATAGTCCTAGCTACTCAGCAGTCTGAGGCAGGGGAATGGCCTGAACCTGGGAGGTAGAGCTTGCAGTGAGCTGAGATCGCACCACTGCACTCCAGCCTGGGTGACAAGAAAAAAAAAAAAAAAAAAAATTGGGTTAAGGACGTTCCCTTCTCTATTCTTAATTTACTAAAGTTTATATCAGGAATGTATACAAAATTTTATTAAATGCTTTTATGATATGACATCCTTTTTCTCCTTTAGACTTCTAATGTGTTAAAATTAAAAATAACTAAAACTAAAAAATATGCTGTTAAGATATATATATATAAAACATACACATATAAAGAAGCCAATTATAAATGTATTATTCATGATAGCAGTTAATGCAGATGAGTGGAAGAGAAACACTTGATGTAAATTTTTAATGTTCTAGTTCTTGTGTCAGGTAGTGGGTTCATGAGGGTGTATCATATTATCTAAAACTTACAAATATATGCATAAAATATAAATGATTAAATATAAAGGCGGGTCATGCATGGACCATTAAGGAGAGATAAATGTATGTGTTATGAGCTAGGCTCAATGGCTCATCTTTGTAATCCCAGTGCTTTGGGAGGCTGTGGCAGGAGGATTGCTTGAGGCCAGGAGTCTGAGACAAGGCTAGACAAACAAAGCGAGACCTTGTCTCTACCAGAAATAAAAAAAATTAACCAGGTGTGGTGGTGTGTGCCTGTGGTCCCAGCTGCTTGGGAGGCTGAGACAGGAGGATTCTTTGAGCCCAGGAGTTTGAGGCTGCAGTGAGCTTTGATTGGGCCACTGTATTCCAGCCTGGATGACCAAGTGAGACTCTGGCTCTTAAACAAAAAGCATATGTGTTAATCTAACTCTGTGGTTAAAAAAGGAAAGTTGATATTTGCTTTTATGAGACTGTGTTACATTTATTCCTAGGTTAGTAAAAAGAGACTTTTAAAAATGTCCGTATTTGTTCTTCATTGTTATTCTTAAAGTTTCTGTTTTTCAGAAACCGTTTGGGCAGTTTTTGGTTGTGAGACTTGATGTCATGACTGATGTATGCGTTAGAGTCCGTACATTCTAGGACTGACAAGTTCTGTGATTATCTTACGGTCTCAGTTGTTTGATCTTAATATTACCAGATGATTAATGGTCCTCATTTTAGATTGACGCTTTGCACAGAATGTTCTGTAGAAGGCCTGACCATTTCTTCTGGCTTTTCAGGCCACGTAGTTCTGTATTGAGCATACCACGAGTTTCCATCCTACCCCATCTCATCCATCTCATTCCATCATGTAGTGGTTTTGTATGAGGCCTGTAGCTTGTTGGGAGGACACTTGGAACAGATTACAGTGATTATGAACATTTGGAATGAAACAGACTCAGATTCTAATTTTGGCTCTTCTCCTTACCAGCTATGTGGTCTTCAGAAATTTTAATAACTACTCTGGGTTATCTGAAAAATCTGTATGATATTTTCTCTGAGGTTGTTGTGTTAAAGTGTATCTTTATTACTATTTTTTATTAATATTATATCGCCATCATGTATAATTAATTTTTGCGTCTCCATGTATATACTGGATGCACTTTCACGCCACTCATCTGATTTTCCCTTGAGTGTACTCAAGGCACCAATCGCTTCAATTCCTAAGTGTTAAAAAGAACCACAGTGCCAAAATATTCTTACCTCTTAGTTCACAACTACTGACTCTTCTGTCTCGTCTGTACTATTCCTGGAGAGAAGGGAGACACAGGCTATTGTGTTGCTCACAGCCAAGCCCTTTCTAAGTGCAGCTGACAGATGGAGGTGTTTGGGCTCATCACAATGTTGAGAACAACAGTAATCACAGCAATTGCCTCTTCATGGAGCACTGCTGTGGCAGCCGCTGTGCTGAATGCCCTACCTTCAGCACGCCCTACCCTGGATTCTCACCGAATTCCCTAAAGTAGATCCTCATCTTGACACCTTCTTCTTGACACAGGGAAGCTGAGCTTGGACAGATTCAGCAACTAGCCCAGTGTCATACAATTAGTGATTGGCAAAACCAGAAGGTAGTCGCTGGTCTCCCTGACTCCAAAACCCACAGTCATAACCACTGCTTATGCAAATGCTATTCCCCCAGGTCTTTATCTCTTCCTATTTTCTGGACGCAGGAAAGTATGTGGAACCTGTATCTGGTGGGAACTGGTGGGTAGGTGACTCTAGTTGGATTCTCTGTGCTCTTTGGGATGGCTAACTCCCTGCTGAGGCAAGAGGTTCTGGAAACTTTGGGGGCTATTTGGTCATTTTGCACTGAAAATTAACTCTAAAATGATTTAATGCTGAGAATGATAACTTTGAGAGATTCTTGCATTATTCACTTTGGAGCAGGAATATTTAGATACATGGACTTCATGACTGTATTTTGGGTTTTTAAGTCAGAAAACTAGAAGGGTTATGGAAACCTTGGAAAATATCTGTTGCATGCTGAACTAAAGTGAGAGCTTAATAAAAATATGCATTAATGCAGGACTCCACTGCCCTCAGACTAAGCACAAGAGATCTCTGTTGAACCTTGGGAAAAATAAACTTACTCCCTTGGCATTTATGAGGGTGGCACTAAAATATGGTGGTTGCGCTCAGGAGTGGGGTAGTAGCATAGAATGAAAACAGTCTGCAGGAGCCTTCAGGTTCTTTAAAATATAACCAAATCAAACATTAACATAGTCTTTATATAATTAGTCTCTGATTCCCTCATTCCACACAGTTGGTTTTTTGGGAAAAAAAATCAACATGAAAAGATAGTTTACCTTTCTCCTTTTATCAAGTATTTAATTCATCATAATGAACTAAAGGATAAAATAATAAATTTTTCTGTTTAAAATTCTTTGGGAGTGATGGAAAATGTGAAAAAAATCATTCTTTTTCTTCTATAGCTTACCAAAAAAGTGACAAGTAAATTTTAGGAAGAATTGTTAAATTTTGCCTTTTGCCCTTTTGCTAGTTCCCTACCTTAATCCAGTTAATATAAAATGCTCAAAAAGCGATTATCATTCATCTTTCAACTTGATGAACAAGTATTTTCTTTGCAAATGAAGTATGTCCTGTAAATGATTAAACATTAATAAAAACAAGAATCAACCTGATTTGTTTTAACACCTCTGTTTCTCTGTAGGAGGTAACATTTTTCTGTGAGTTTGTCAAGTGTTATTTTTTCAGCCTCCCTTTGACCTGAGTGGTATATATTTGGTTTAGTTTTGAATTTAGTGAAGAATATGACTGAATTCTAAAATGAAAAATAATATCATACTTCTCAGATTTTGCTTATAAAAATGTTGCGTACGTGCTTATGACACGTTTAGAAGTTTGTGACTTTCCGGAATTTCTGTGGCATTCCTAAACACTCAGTATTTACAATGAATTTAAGTGACTGGTAACATTTGAATGACATGCAGTAGAACATGGCAGCCCTATTGGGTTTTCCATTTGGCAGCCTTAGTAAGTTGACCAAAAGCTGCCAGCTGTTTCGGTCTATGAAATAAGTAGGGTTCAGTATTCCAGGCTGACCTTTTTTCAGTATTCTTTTGGTCACCATTAAGAACATAATATTGAGGCTGCAGTGAGCCATGATCGCACCACTGCACTCCAGCCTGGGCTACAGATGAGACTGTCTCTAAAAACAAAAAGAAAAAGAAAAAAGAGAAAATAATCATGAATCTTTAGTTTGCATCTAATATATGGTTCTTTTCATTTATTTTTAATATGTAGGAGTATATATTTTGCCATTTCTTAAGTGTAGGGATCTTTTGGCAGAGTTTGTTTCCTGTATTCCTGCTTCTGTTCAGCAAGCAAGATAACCACTATCGGAATAGCTGTGCCTTCCCGAACATTGACTGGCACATAATTGGTGCTCACTAAATAATATCTGAATGAATACGTGTTGGACATTGAATGAAAGGACCTTTTGGGCTCTATGCATATCTAATTCAGTGGTCATATTATTTTTAGGGGTTTAGAATGACCACTTCACTTCTTATCACCGCTATCCATGTTATGTTTTAAAAATTATCCTCACTTGGATAGCTTAAAATTCCAGTCTTTAAACGTTACCTCCAGATTTAGATAAAAGTAAAATTGTAGTGTTGGCTATAAGCAAGCAGAGAAATATGTTAATTTTCAATTTCCGGGAGGGTTGGAAGAAATACTTTTCCAGAACGAGCATGATTCCACTCTGATATGAGAACTAAATTAAGTGACACTAGTTGTATAAAGCTTTGGCAGTGGGCCTAATATCCCTTGTTGGTTTTATATGCATGCTGCTGGCTTTGCTGGCAAAAATGCTGGTTGTTAATTTATTGATGCCAAGCACTTATAGAACCAGCTTTGTGTAACACATTAAAAACTAGACTGAAATGTATTTGTTGTCACTGAAGTGACACTCTAATTATATTAGATATCCCAATTTAGTTTTATCCTTTTATTTTTAGCCTCATAACTTTCTTCCAAAGTTATTTGGGATAGAAACTTGAATGTTCAAACTTGGCATATAATTAAATTGAGATTAAAAAAAAAACTATCAACTAGGACTTGATTTGTTTAAAATATGAAATAAAGATATATTTCTGTTAAATAATAGAACAACTTCAAATCAAGTTACTCAACAGGCCTGTTCTTGGCACTTCAAATATGTAATTAAGTTTTATGATGACCTAGTTAATATCTCCAAAGTAAGACAGTACAGTGTCATGGTTTTGGTTCTTTAGAAGCGCTGCCGAGATAGAATTCGGGGTACAGGATGTGTATTAGGAATCATTACTCCTAAAAGGAAGGGGGAGGAAGCAGTTTTGGGTAGAGAGAGGAGCTGTCCTGCCATGCAGGCCTGGCAAGCCTTGTGAATACAGCAAGGGTTTCTAGTCAGCAGCAGCCTGTGTAGGCCAAAGTGGACAGCCCTTCTATTACCCATGTTCAGGTACTGAATACGGGCCACCTTGAAAAGTGGGAGATCTCAGACAAGCAGCACTCTGCAGCTGAGGCTGGCCCTAAGGTTGCTGCCTCCTGAAGGGTGTCTGCTGACTACCCACCCCACAGCTGGGCACAAAGGCCTTTCTTGAAGGGCATGGAGTGGCACCTCTCTGTGTCTACTGCTTCGAACTCTCATTATTAACAATAATACTCATAATTCATATACTTATATCATTATCTTCATCTGACCAGTGAAAAAATGGAAGCAGAATACTTTGCTTAAGATCTTATGGTTAATTCTGGGCCACACTAGAAAGAATAACCTGTGTCTTATTCCTAGCTTTCAGCAAACTAACATCATGCTGCAGTGTACATATTTATTTTTAAATGGGTGGCCAGCCAATGTATGTAAAGAAAAAGCGAGGGGAAGGAATTGTAGATACTTGACAACTAGTGTGGTAAGCAAACAAGAAAAGGCTGGGTTTAGATTCCAACTGTCCTGACCTCCCAGTTCATGTTCTCCCTGGCCCTGTGACCAGACAAGTGACACGGTCACTCTGACCTCTAGGGAGCTGATCTGGCACTAAAAGGAATGAAGTTGGCATGTTATTTAAATAGTGTAGATGAAGCATAGTATAGCACCTGGTGTTCATAGCAGGAAACACAATGCAGGCTAATTTTCTTAAATACCCAAAAGAAGTCAAGCTGCAAAATGCTAGTTAGAGAAATGAAAATTTGAACTTGAAGACAGAGAGAATTTTCCTCCCTAGTATTTTTCCTTTGTATCCTCTTATTCCTTTAGTGTTGACCTATTAAAATATGAATTGACAGATTTTTGTTCTGGAGAAATTGCTTCTGCAGTGTGGGTCTACTCCAGACAGACACGGGGAAGGGACTTCATAAAAAGGGTGAGGAAGAAGCATGGAATGAAAAAGATTAACTGGATCAACAAATATTCATGGAATGCTGATTACGGGCCAGGTTTTTTTTTTTTTTTTTGAAATTTAATGATATAGTTCATTAGAAGATCATCAAAAGTACTGTATCTGAGATCATTAAAAATGGCCCACTTCCCTCTTTTCCATTGCCACTCTCTTGGTTTAGGCTACCATTATTATCCTAGGTTTACTGCAGTAGGCCAGCCACTGTTTTCCTCCTGTCTGCTGTAGGTTTATTTTCAACCCCATTTTTCACTCTACAGAAATTCTGGTCATGTTATTCTCTGCTTCTTGGGGCTTTTATAAAGCCTGAAAGACTAGGCATGAACTGTTGCCTAGCACCCACCAGCCTCAACTCTCACTAGTTACATTACTAGACCCTAACCCTCAACACCTGCCTTTTCAAACTCACTAATTCCTCTGACAGGCTTTGCCCCTCTTGCTTCAGGCCTTTGCTTACATTGATTTCTAATTTTGGAATGTCCTTTCCCTTTCCTTTTATGCCTGGTTAACTTCTACTTGGTGTAAACATTACTCCCTTTGGGAAAGCATTCCCTGATCCCTGGAATAGATTGTGTTTCTCTCCCCCACTCTCCCCTGAGACTGCCTCCTAGAACTGCTCACGGGAGGTAATAATGTGTTCCTTTGTATGACTGTCTGTTTCCCTCAGCAAGCTGCAGCTCCACAAAGGCAGTGACTGGGTCTGTTTCAGCTTACAGTTGCCAAGCACAGTCCTGACACAGAGTAGGGATCTGATAAATCTTTTTGAATAAAGGGCTTAAAAGGGTCACACAATCCTCTTCTGACCAGCCTATGCTTTCCATCTCACTCCTGGGGGCATCTAAGGATAGACAGAGACCAGTGTAAATCCCACTTAAGCTCTATATGTGCTACCAGAGACTAAGAACCAGGCCTTTACTGTGATGTCTACACTTAAACTCTTTAAGCTTTGTATTCTTCATGATATTTTAGTGTATGCTGTTGTGTCATGTTAAAAAAAATCATGGTACTTTTGATTTATTAAAAAAATTGTTTTCTTTAATCAAGTCATTGAGTTATGAGAAGTGATAACCTTTAAATATAATACCAGTTTTTTAAAGAGGCAGTTTATTTGGAGGGGGAAGGGAAAGTCAAGCTCTCATCTTGTTTGTCCTCCGAGCTCTCCTAATCGATGGTGTTTCCTTGAATCACTAGGCCATCTTTTCACAGCACCCACTGTCTTGGGATAGTAAGGAAGAGCTGAGAGGCAGATTTCGGGTGGAGCTGAAGAATGGAAATCTCTAGAGTTTGCTTACAGGAGCAGATGTAAACCTCCCAGTAATAAGTGTGCTTCTTGGCTATTTTATGCTGGTATGAGTTCAGGCTGGCCTACTTTAAAATGGACATCTATTTTTATAGGAAACTCATGGAATGTCTGGAATTCTGCTTAGAAAAAGGAATCTGCATCCTGCTGTGAAGGAGCAAAGTACTCGCTTTTTGTTAGTTGTGGTCTTAAGACTTCAATTCCAAAGGCATCCTAAAAATTGGACATGATTGACTCTGAAGTTCAGTGCTGCCTCTAAGAAAACATGAGAACACTTAGACATGGAGCAATGGAAAATGAGGGACTCTATATAGTTTGAAAAATTTAAAAATTTGGGTTCATTCACTTTAATATTGTGATTTAACTGGTTGTTTTGTCATTCTGTTTTATTTTGAAACTATTTACTTTATGAAACTTTCCATATGAATATTTATTTTCACTTTGAAAAAGTTTAAACAATTGGGAGTTTAATTATTACCTCTGTGACATTCTAGTACTTCCTATAAATGACTGCCAGAACGAATAGCTGAAAAAATAGTTCATAATCATTCATGAAAATAACAATATTGAAATCATAAGAATAACTTTATTTGGAACCTTTTCTTATCTTTTTCGTGTCACTGTTAAAACTACTTCTTGTAAATTGCAGACTTACAGATAATGTTAGTCTTTCCAAGTCTTGAAGATGCCATTCTGCCGTATATGCTAGCCAGAAACTCAGCTGGCTAGAGTTTTAGTCACACACAGAGGTTTATCTTATTTTGTTTTCAGCACAGTTCACCATTTTCACTTTAAGGAAACACAGAATGACAGATTGACATAGTCGATTAACGCAGAGTTTCTTGCTTCACTGTTTATGCCCTTTATTATTAACCAGAGGCTCCAAATTGCTGATGCAGTATTTTATTTAATTTTTAAGTTTACTGGAGTTAATAAGTGAGATTCTTCTAACAGTTCCATTTTCCACATTGTGAATATAATCCCTCTGGGAAATACAAGAATCCAAGAAAAAAAGGAAATTTGGTGTTTTTCTTGCTTAATCATTATCTTGTAAGAATCTACAGAGAAAAGCAGCTCTTGTACTCTGAGGGAGTTTTTTTTAAAGTGGCTTTTGTTTAGCTCTCTGTGGCATGGCTCAGAAGAAAACCTGTTTGTTCTTTTAATAGCTCCACCTACCCCTGCACTTTTATTCAGTATAATTAATTAAAACTTTACTCTTTTTTTTACTAGTAGACAAAATCATCAAATATCCATAGTAAAAATCTTGAAATCTATGGATGTGGGTTGGTGGGAAAGGAAAGCTCTTTTTGGTGTTGGTAAGATAAAGTGTAGTTAATTGACTTTGCCACTGCCTTAGTCTGTGACCTTAGGGAAAAACCATTTTCCGTTTTCTCATTACAAACTTAGACTATCTTTCCATTAAATTAGTGTTAAGTGGTACCCTGCGTGCCTACTTCATGACTAAATAACTTCTGCAAATAAAGAAAAGTAATATTTTGTTATTTATTAGATAGCTATTTTATCTTACATATTTCTTTTGAAAAAGTAGGGGATGAGTTAGAAATCAATTCATAAAGTAGTTTGGACTTTCTCCTCAGTACAGTTAAAGAAACTCTTTTGAGCTCATTCAGGCATTGATTTAGGATCTAATAACCAATAAATAAGGCAGCCTTTCCTCTGAAGCACCTTGTTTTATAGTGTGGAATGAGAATCAGAGTAAGGAAGAATGTGTATGAAAATGTCTTGTCTGTGTTGTAGGAGGGATTCAAGTGTTATGGGAGCCCAAAAGATGTAGTGATTAATTTTCCCTGGATGTAGCTGGGGTCATGCTAATGAATGAAGCTTTTCGGTGGGAGTGGTGGGAGAAGGGGAAGGCTTAATAGAAGGTGTGACTTGCAACAAATATTTAAGGAATTTTTATTGCACAGCTCCAAAAATGGACACCCTTGCATATGTTCGAGAGCCAGGTGAACAACATAATGTCTGTGTTCTCATAGAGCCTATATTCTAGTGGGAGGAAATAGCTACATTACAAAATTAGGTAGTATTTTTACAGTTAGAGAGAGGGAGATCATTTCCAGGCATCCCCTTTCCCCTAGGATGGATCTTCTGTGCTTTGAGGAAGGTCAACAAGCACATGTGGAGGGGGTGGGGCTTAGTGTTGCTTGGAGGGAGGGACACCTCTCCCTGGTAATAGGAGGGACAAAGGGACACTGGAAATGGATGCTCCAGGGTTTGTAACTTGATGGCGGGGCTTGGGCAAGCCCTTACCTAAAGGGTTTTGTTTTCCCGATGAAATGTAAGGTCATTGTCTGAGGTTGGGGTCAGGAGTGTGTGTTGGGGTGGTTGAAGGAGAGAAGAGCAGGTATGAAGTAGCTGTCTGAAACAGGAGTGCACACTTATGAGAAATGTAGCAGCCTTACGTGTCCATTTGGGGTAGTGATAATGAATCTGAAATAAAATAAATCTGCTTGCTTATGTGATTTTTCTCTATGAATATTCATCTCCTATGCTACAGGTTGATTGCTGGATTTTGCTGTAGTCCTGAAGGACTGAGCTTTTGATTGGCTGCAAATACATTTGATGAATGGATGGATTCTTGATCAATTTTATATAGGTCTGAGGGAGCTTAAATTTTTCCTTTAAAAACCCTTTAAAATGTGCTCATTTAGTCAAAATTTTAACAGATTTCTTAATTCTAATTCTTTTCAAGCATAAAGAATTTTGCAATTTGACATTAAAAATATGACTCACTCACTTTTCAATTGACTTATCAATTCATTAGTTGCTTTTCTAAGTGGAATTAATTACCTTAGGTGAAACAGCTATTGCAGAATATTTTTAGTTTTTGAAGACTAAAATAATTTTAGGAGTATTAAAAAAA